>NW_006296629.1:76821-78880 GCF_000327345.1 Myotis davidii | reverse complement strand
GGTGGGGGGTCCCCACTGGGGTGCCTGGCCAGTCTGGGTGAGGGGCTGAGGGCCACAGAGGCTCCCAGCCTCTCCTTTTTTTCTTTCTTTTTTTATTCTGGGATTCATTTGCCTTTTATAATTGAAACTTTGTAGCCTTGACTGGAGCTCAGAGCTGGCCAGGGCAGGTGGGAACCTTGGCTTTCTTCATCGCCAGGGGCAACCCAAGCCTCCTGCTTGCTCCAGCTCTGTGGCCATGGCCAGCTAAAAACAGGTATCTGGCATTTATTTATCTTCTATAATTGAAACTTTGTTGCCTTGAGTGGAGCTCAGAGCCGGCTGTAGCCGGTGGGAAGCTTGGCTTCCCCCATCACTGGTGCAACCAAGCCTCCTCCTTGCTCCAGCTCCGTGGTTGTCGGCCGCCATCTTGGTTGGGTTAATTTGCATATAGTTGATCTGATTGGCTGGTGGGCATGGCTTAAGGCATAGCGAAGGTATGGTCAATTTGCATGTTTGTTTTTGTTTGTTTGTTTGTTTTTTAATATATTTTCATGATTTTTTACAGAGAGGAAGGGAGAGGGATAGAGTGTTAGAAACATCAATGAGAGAGAAACATCGATCAGCTGCCTCTTGCACATCTCCTACTGGGGATGTGCCCGCAACCCAGGTACATGCCCTTGACCGGAATAGAACCTGGGACCCTTGAGTCTGCAGGCCAACGCTCTATCCACTGAGCCAAACTGGTCAGGGCTGTATGCTTGTCTTTTATTAGTGTAGATAATTGCAGTGCAATAAACTGCACACATTTAGAGTGTACAATTTGACCAATGTTAATATATCTCTATGCCACAATCAAGGTAATGAACATTTCCATCAACACTAAAAGGTTTCTTTTGCTCTTTATAATCCCCCCTCCTTCTACTTTGGACCCGAGAAAATAATTTTCTATCTGTTGCAATAGTTTAGGTATATTGTTTCTTTATTGTTTTTCTATTTGAGTCATCTTTAACTTTTGCTTTCTCATCCCTTTTTTACTGACTGTTTTGGATTCCTGGGATACTTTTTAATATTCCATTTTATGTATATTGGCTTTTTGGCCATATCTTTTTGCACTGCTTTGAGCAATTGTTCTAGAGTTTCCAACATACATGTGTACTATTCAGGGTCTTCTGAGAGTTAATACTATACTATTTTCATGTAAAATGTTAAAATCTTGCACAGTATGTGTCCTTATCCGTCAGTACTGAGATTTGTTATAGTTGTTCATATATATTATATCTACATACATTGAAAACATTGCCATAATTAGTTATATGCATTTTAAAACTTAAAGGAAGAATAAGAAGTCTTTTCTACTTACCAGCTATTTACATGTCTTGTATTCTTCTTTCATTCCTAAAGATTCAAATTTTTCTGTGACACTAGGGATGTGTCTAAAATGTTGCATTTCCCTTTAACCTTGAAATACTTCCTTTAGCATTCTTTTTGATTAAGTCTATATTTTTAAGTTACCTTCAACTGTAAATGTCTTTGTTTTACCTTTACTTTGGAAAGATTTCCACTGGATCTTCAATTTTGTGTTGACAGTATTTTTTGCACTTTATTTTAGTTAATTGATTAAATTTTTATTGAGGTAACATTGGTTAATACTATTTTATAGCTTTCAAGTTTGCAATTGACATCTTTATACACTATATTGTACTCACCTACCAAAGTCTAGTTTCCATCCGCCATCATACATTTGACCCACTTTACATATTTTGCCCTCCCACCACACCCCCTTATCTCTGGTAACTACCAATATGTTGTCTATATCTTTGAGCTTGTTTTTTTTGTGTATTTGTTTATATGTATATAAGCCAAACCAATGGACATGGACAACAGGGGGATGGGAGCATGAGTGTGTGTTGGGGGGAGGTTGGGGGTTAATGGGGGGGATGAGGACACATTTGTAATTAATAAAAAAAAGGAAAAAAAAAAGATCCCATCACCCAGGGACATAAACCTTTCTGAGTAGGGGCGACAATTCAAAAAAAAAAAAAAAAAAGAAATTCTGTATTATGGAAAACTTTTTTAAAAA
>NW_006296629.1:69981-76627 GCF_000327345.1 Myotis davidii | reverse complement strand
GAGTTGATACTACGTTGGAGTAAAAAAAGAAGGAATTCTTACCATTTGCAACAGCATGGATGGAACTGGAGAGCATTATGCTAAGTGAATTAAGCCAGTCAGAGAAAGAAAAATACCACATGATATCACTCATTTGTGGATAATAAAGACCGTTATAAACTCATGAACAAAAATAGATACAGAGGCAGAGCTGCCTCGAACAGACTGTCAAACTACAGCAGGAAGACTGGGGAGGGTTGGGGGGCAGGACGGGGGGAGTAAGAGATCAACCGAAGGGCTTGTATGCATGCATATAAGCATAACCAATGGACATAAGACACTGGGGGGTAGGGGAGGCCAGGGGATTGTCAAGGGCAGGGAAAAAAAGGAGACATATGTAATACTCTTTGTAATACTTTAAGCAATAAAAAAATAAAAAAAATAAAAAAATCAAGTTAAAAAACAAACAAAAAAGAGTTGCTTTTACCACTTTTCTATTAGTTTTAACATCTTAATCATCTTGACAATCGCTTCTGTGGATTATCTTATACTTAGATACATATTAGTCAATTTTTCTGGTTTTTTGTGTTAAAAGAAAGAAACAGCAGGTCAAAGTAAAGTTGTTTTGGCCTACAAACCAAAGCTTAATTGTAATTTCAGCCCTCCCTGGAGTGTGACCTTGAACCAATCAGTCTGGAATCTCCTGATCAACACTAGTGAGGAGCTTTGCATGATAGGACCCTTGCACCTCCTGCTACTCAGGAAAGCTGACTCTGCCAGAAACATTTATTTCTTCTCTTTTGCCAATACATTTCTTTTCCTTCTCTGTTTATTCCTATAAACACCTTCCATTTTGTACACGTCTTAGCGCACCTCTCAATTGGCCTCATTAGATGCTCCTCAATTCATGAATTGTTCGATAAAGCCAATTATTCTTCAAACTTACCCAATTGAATTTTGTTTTTTTAATATTTGTAGGTTGAATAATTTTGGAATTCATTTTAAACCTTTTAAGTGCTATGTAGTATAAATTTTTTTTATTAAAAAATCATCTGGAGATTTTTGTTTTAACAGGAAATCAAACTAGTTTAGTTCAGAAGAAGAAGGAGGAGGAGGAAGAAGAGGGGGCTCGATCCTCAGTAGGGGGCGTGCAGGAGGCAGCCGGTTAGTGATTCTCTGTCATCCTTGATGTTTCTATCTCTCTCTCCCTCTCCCTTCCTCTCTGAAATCAATAAAAAGAAAGAAAAAAAGAAAGAAAGAGAAAGAAAGGAAGAAATAAGAAAGAAGTATGTCCTTTTGTGAGTGGTTGTTCAAATCTCAGTTCAGTTCTCTAACTTTTTGTTATGTTGGTTTGGGTCTTTCTCCATCATGTTTAGCTCAGTGATTAGTAAGAAACTTGTTTGGGTGGGTCTAACCTCAGGTCAGTTTCTGAAACTGCTGCTACATTGGTTTGAGCCTGTCCTGCACAGGTCCACTCAGAAGTTACTAGTAGTCTGAGACTTGGACAGTGCTTCACATCGCAGCTTTGTTCTCCTGCTGTGGGTCTGACCCATGCATGTCCAGTTTTGGGATTAGCCTGGCACATAATCTGGTCTCCATGTTTCTCATCAGGGTGTTTCTTTCAGTTTTAGCTTTGTGGTTTGCCACCGTGCCATCAGCAGTCTGACATCACAGAAAAGCCCCACCCCCAAAGTGTGAAATTCATCCTTTTGTAGGTTGCTCCTCCAATTTTTGACTCCCCTCCATAATATACCTGCTTTTGTATAATTTTTAGAGTCCACTTGAAAATGAGAATGCTTTCTTGTTTTTGCCCATGCCTTAAGTACTAAAATTTTTGCTAAAATTCTAAAATTTTTTGAATAATGCATCAATTTCTAAGAGCACGATAGATATGCTATGACTAGTCAAAGATTATGTCTTTTCAGTACCTAAAACAGTTGTTTTGTTTTCTATTTTCTCCTCCTCTATCTATTTTTAAGAATGTTTTATTTTTTCTTGTTTTTAATGGACCATAGTTTATGGTGTTCTAGGCTGTCTGTGGAGACTCTTTAATGTTTCTGGCAATCAATATATGTATTTCTTATAACCCTGTGTTAATATAAAAAACCATTGATACCTGTAAAGAATTTTTGTGAGTTTATTTGACCACACTGTCGACATATGCTGGGAAGCAGAACCTCAATGAATTGAGATAATGCTCCGGAGAATGGCAGGTTACATCTGTATTTATACATTGCAATCAAAGGAAAGGGACGTAGATGGGTTACATGAAATTCATTGGTGATGGATTAAGGAAGTGGGATAAAGCAAAGCAGGGAACCCTCTGGGATAGGATAAAAAGTGAAATGATGGACATATGCTTCTTTTACACAGATGGATACAGGATAGTTTAACATAATTAACAGTTGATAACAATAACAATGAGGAAATGTCCTGGTGCCATTTGTTGTGCCCTTAGGGATCTGGAAACAAGGGAAGTTGCAAGTTACCCAGACATTTCACAGATATGTTATTTTAGAGGCAAAAAGACAAATGCGCTCAGTAAAGATCTAAGTTGGTCTTTGTCAGGGAAAATAATGGCCTAGCCCTAGGATGCGACTACCCACCATAACCTGTTTGTAGTTAAATATTTAATTTTCAGGCCATCTTTTGTGGTTATTTTAGGTCTTTGAGTTTGCACAACAACCATGCTGGCCTCCCTGAGCTTGTCAGCTTAGCCTGTGGCCCCTTTCGTCCACACCTGTCAAAATCTTTGCCTGAGGATATGTTTTTATTGATTTTTAGAGAGAGAGAAAGAGACATCGATGTGAGAAACATAAATTGGTTGCCTCCCATATGCACCCCAACTGGGACTGAACCCATAACCTGGGTATGTGCCCTGACTGGGAATTGAATCCGCAACCTTTCTGTAGGATACAATGCTCCAATCAAGTGAGCCACACCATCTAAAGTCCTGTCAAAATTCTTAAAGGAGAACATTCCATTTATGATCTTATTCTTCTTCAACTATAAGATGCTTCTATTACCACCGTTAAAAAAGGGAGAATTCGCCCTACCTGGTTTTGATCAGTGGACAGAGCATCGGCCTGGGGACTGAAGGGTCCCAAATTCGATTCCAATCAAAGGCACATGCCTGGGTTGTTGGCTCGATCCCCAGTAGGGGGAGGAGGTGTGCAGGAGGCAGCCAATCAATGATTCTCTCTCATCATTGATTTTCTATCTCTCTTTCCATTTCCCTTCCTCTCTGAAATCAATAAAAATATATTTAAAACAAAATCAAACTAACTCCCCTCCCCCCCCAAAAAAACAACAACCCTGGAGAATTCCTTTGCATTCTTCCAGTTCAAAGGAAACAGCACCGTACCAAGGCACCAAAAAACCCTGTGGCCTTTGACTCAGTACATGCTGGAGTTTGCCAATGCCCGGCAACACTAATAGGAGTTGAAATGACCACCACCCTGAAAGCCAGCAGGCATGACTCCTCATAGCCTTTTTATTATGTTTCCTTTCTGTTCTAACTTTAGTCCTCAATATGAGCCCATCAACTTTCTGTGTTCTAAAAATAGGCATAAATATTTCCTTTATGAATTTGGGTATATTCAATTTTACATTTTTATTCTTTTAGTTAGGAGGACACCTAGAAGAGATGGAAGTGAGTATATAGCCCTAGGACTCAGAAGTTCACATGTATAGACTACAGATTAAAAAATTGACAGCATTACTAAATCTTTTATGTGGAAAGCAATCTTAACAGGAATAAATAAGTGAATGAAGAACCCCCAAAGTGGGCTGGGCTCATGCTCCTGGAATCAAAGAAAATAAATATTTCGATTTTTGTCAAAGAGCCCTATTAGCCACAGAGAAAGCAGAGAACTTCTCTATTCTCAGGTTTTCAGAGACAGCTTTCCTGGTGTGGAAGTATGTCCTTCAGGACATGTCTCCCCACCCAGAGTTACTCTTTGGCACATAGCAGCACTGCTCTCATTTTATAGGCTCTCTGCTTTCCTCTAGGGTTCATGAGCATCTTGGTGCATGAGCATCAGACAAGGGAAATACCTCATACCACATGCAGCACTGGGCCATCCAAAACTCAGTCTGAGGTAATTGGCCTGATTCCAAAGACTCATGAACTTGAATTCCACATCAGATTAGCTTTTCAGATCCTGATTTCTTATTGAAGTAACTTGTTAGTTTACTTTTATGTGGCACCTCATTTGCAGAGGACTCTAGGACTAATGCACCATTATAATTTGGGAAGGTCTAAACATATGTGTGAAAGTTTTGATATAGTTCAGAAAACAAAACACTAATTCATTCTCTGGACCCTTGGTTCTGAAGCTGACCACCAGAGGGCGATGCTGTGCAAACTACAGATCTTGTGGATCAGTATCTTCTGCTCCGTTCCCCCTCCCTGCAGCTGGCGGAGCACTTTACAGACAGAGGCAGTGACTAGAATCAGACGTCAGAAAGCTCCAAGCTCATCTATGCCCGCCCTTCCCTTCCCCTCCTACTTGCAAGGGCTTCATTTCGGCAGCCACTTTCCTGCCTGCTCAGGGGAGATTTTCCAGAAAGGAGCCCACAGCGTTTCTACTACCCAGCCATGCTCCCATTGCTTTTCTCAATACGCTGAGATGCAAATATTCTTCTTCTACTTCACCGTACCTCTACTGGTACGTGCAGTACCCCAACCAAGGACTCCAGCTTGTCCTCAATAACTTTTCTGGGAAGACCCTGGTTAAAGGCATAAAAGATTTTGAAGCCGTACTTAAGAAGGATGAAACCTCTTTCAACCTGAAGAAAAACTCAGCCCTCTGGAGCGACTCTGCTGTGTACTTCTGTGCTGTGAGTGACACAGTGCCTGAGGCTGCAGGGGGAGCTGAGCACAAACCACTCAGTGGAGTTTTCAGAGACTTAAGATCAGTTCCTGTGGTATCTTTAAAGATCTTACGCTATATGATAGCAAATGAGGCAAAGAGAGTTATCCAGACCCAGGTCCTTTAAATAATTCCATAATTCTACTTCTGTGCTCTGAGTGACACAGTGCCTGAGGTTGCAGGGGGAGCTGAGCACAAACCACGCAGTGGAGTTTTCAGAGACTTAAGATCTGTTCCTGTGGTATCTTTAAAGATCTTACGCTTATATGATAGCAAATGAGGCAAAGAGAGTTATGCAGACCCAGGTCCTTTAAATAATTCCATAATTCCATGCCTGATAAACATTATTTCAAAAGCTTTTTGCTTTTTGTAGAAACTACATAATAATAAATAGTGTTCTAGAATGATGAGGGAGACAGTGTTCCTATCACATAATAATCCTACTTGCCTTGAGGTTGACTGCTTTAAGGGATTTACTTTGTGGGTTTTTCTGCATTATTTTGTCTCACTCTCAATCCAGAAAACAAAAGATAAACCCTATAAACATTATTTCAAAAGCTTTTTGCTCTTTGTAGAAACTACATAATAATAAATAGTGTTCTAGAATGATGAGGGAGACAGTGTTCCTATCACATAATAATCTTACTTGCCTTGAGGTTGATTGCTTTAAGGAATTTACTCTGTGGGTTTTTATTCATATTTTGTCTCCCTCTCAATCCAGAAAACAAAAGATAAACCCCTTAAGTTATTTTCTTATAAGTTTGCCTCCATGTCTACTTGGTCATTCTCAGGTAATTTTTTTTTTGGGGGGGTAATATTTTCCCCTGGGTCTCTCTGTGCCAGTCACAATGTGTCAGAATATTTTCTCTGAGTTTAAGTACATCTAGTCGGGGATTTTGAAAAATTATTGGTCAACAATAAAAGATTGATAATATGTGTGAAGGGCTTTGAAAAATGTCATGGTCATGTTAATTCGGGCAACTATTTAATAACAGTGTAGAGAGGGAATAAAGGTATAGAGTTCATCATTATTTGTCCAAAGACTTTTTCTCAATCATATACATAGCTTTCTGGTCTTTTGGTATCTTAAATTCTATAAATCTACACCAGAAATTTGTGGGTGTAATCCATTTTGCTGCTTTCTTCCAGCTACAGACATTTTTCTCTTGCCTTCATTCTAATTATGTATGATTTCAGTATTGGACTATTAGAGAAGGATTCTGATATGTTAACATTGTCAGAATTAATCACATAGGAAGTTTAGCATTGCCAAACTTCACTAGAAATTTGATTAAAATTGCAGTGGATAGTAGGTGTTCACTGGACCCAATTTAAATTTATTATCTAGTTTAAACATTTTTGTCTAGGATGGAAATAACTGTATAAGCAGCTGCTATAGTCCTTGTGTTCTTAAAGCCTTGGAGAGTAACAAATAATTTGGAAGAAGAGGAGAAAGAGGAGGATCTACTATTTAGCTTACACTGTAATGTATAAAAAGAGACGTGCATAGGAGCCCCCTAAATATAAAGATATTAAGTAGATTGTGACCAATAGGCCATCTTAGCCAAATGGCAAAGCAGGAGATGAAGAGTAATTTTTAAGGCAGAGTGATATGATTATGTATAATTACTAGAGGCCCGGTGCACAAAAATTTGTGCACTGGGGGGGGGCAAGGGGGGGTCCCTCATGGCCTGTGCTGCCCTCTCGCAGTCTGGGACCCATCAGGAGATAACGCCCTGCTGGCTTAGGCCTGCTCCCGGGTGGCAGAGGGCAGGCCCAATCCCTAGGTGCAG
>NW_006296629.1:64094-69292 GCF_000327345.1 Myotis davidii | reverse complement strand
TGTGTTTAGCTTCTAGATTTGTAACATAGTTGCTTAGAGTTGCAGCTCAGAGACCTGCAGTGGCATGTGGGGAACGCTGGAGTCCTCCATCACGGAAGCAAGCAAGCCTCATGTTCGCGTCAAGCTGCCTGGCTGCCAGCCGCCATCTTGGCTGACAGTTAATTTGCATATCTCGCTGATTAGCCAATGAAAAGTGTAGCGGTCTTACGCCAATTACCATGTTTCTCTTTTATTAGTGTAGATGGGAACCCTATTCAGAGTGTGCCAGATGTTCAAGGCCAATTTGAGGGTGGGGACCCTGTCCAGAGTACACCGGATGCTCAAGGCTAACCCGAGCATGGGAATCCTAATCAAGGCTAATTTCCCAGACGCAGGTGCAAAAGCAAGGATGCAGCAAGCTATCCACTGACCCAAAAGACTGCTGTCACTATTTTGGCAAGAAGCCTTTTTTGTCTAAGTTAGATATGTTACTGACCAGCCAGTGCAGGGCTGTATTTTGGGGAAGATGTATTACTGACCAGCTGGTGTTGGTTGTTTTTACTAGGATGGCTCCTGTATTTGCTACTGTATTAGTAAGAGCTGCCCCTGTAAGGCTACTTTGAAGAATTGCTTTGTCTAATGGCTCCGTAGTAGCAATGACTACTTGGGCTGCAATAAAGTCTCTCTTATATGCCTATGACTTCTTACTAGTGTGTCTTCTCTGTCCAATATCCAATGTCCAAGGAGGTCCAGCCCCTGGCAGAGGGACTCAGACCCAACAGTAATACATGTGTTTGTGTCATTCTCTAAGGTTATAAGCATGCAAAAGGGATGTTAGAAACATAGAATTATGCATAAGAAATGTATATTCAATTAATGTTTCTTTCCCTTCTTCCTTCCTTTCTATTTTCGGATCAGACTCTCTTCTATATCTGACTATTTCAGGTGACTCACTGTCATTGGCTCAGCTAGTTGCCCAAAGGGACTATGGTGGGCACTTTATGTAGATTGCTATGAGAAGGAGAACTAGCAGTCTCTTTGATTTTGAACTCAAGCAGAGTGTGAAAAAATAAGTTCTACACCAAGGACCTGAAGCAGCAGGGGGATTATATCCTTACTCCCATACTAGTTCTGCCTGAGAAATTCAAGTAGTTTTCCACTTTCCCTCCATTTTTTCCTTCCTTTTATTAATAACTAGAGTCCAGTTGCACAAAGAGATTCGTGCAATAGGCCTTCCTCCCCTGGCTGCCGGCATCGGTTTTCCTCTGGCACCCGGGACCCACGCCTTTGCTCTGACCACAGTGGAAAGCCAAGCCTGGAGGCTCCTCTGCTCTGGCCACAGCAGAGAAGGCAAGCCTCTTCAGTCTTCAGTCTTTAGTCGTCTTCAGTCTCCAGTCATCTTCAGTCTCCAGCCGTCTTCAGTCTCCAGGCGTCTTCAGTCTCCAGTCGTCTTCAGTATTCAGTTTTTGCTGGGGCCAGAGCCTTCAGTCTTTGCTCCACACCTGCACATGCAAATTAACCGCCATTTTTATTGGGTTAATTTGCATACTCATCCTGATTGGCTGGTGGGCATAGTGGAGTGACAACAATTTGCGTGTTTCTCTTTTATTAGTGTAGATTTGTTATTTATATAATTATAATTTTTATGAGACGATGTCTACAACAAATTTTTATAAGAATAAAGGGAAGATACTGAGTTATTTCATTAATGAAATGAATAATTCTGACTTTTCATATGATTATCTCGTCTTACTAAACACCCCACCACTCTGAAGCATCTGTCCTAATTGAAAGATGGAATAGCTTACTGGTGAGTGAGTTACAGTGTCAGTGGGGAGACAATATCCTGCCAGGTTGGGGCTTTGTTAACAGGATTCAGCCTGTGCTTTGAATCAGAGACCCTTATATGTACAACAAATCCATCAAGAATGGGTCTGGAAATCAAAAGGTGGATGTGGGATTGGCTCCTCTTATTATTATGCCTGATAATCCACTAACAGACTTTTAGATTTCCACTTTGGCATCTTTTTGCTGTGTTGATTTTGAGATTTCAGTTCCTAAGGGAAGACATCTTATACCAGATGACAAAAAGTGTGTCCACTCAATGGATGATGAGACTACCTCCTGGAGATTTTGGCCCCAAATCATCCAACCAACATGGAAGAAAAAAAAAATCTATTGGCACCCTGGCCGGTATTTCTCAGTGGTTAAGAGTGTTGGCCCTAACACTGAAGGACCGTGGGTTCAATTTCTGGTCAAGGGCACATACCTTAGTTACAGGTTTGTTCCTGGCCCCAGTTGGAGCACATGTAGGAGGCAACCAGTCGATGTGTCTCTCTCACATTGATGTTTCTCTCTCTCTCTCCCCTCCCTCCTTTACTTTCACCCTCTCTCTCTCAAAATCTATTGGATGGAGTGATTGATCCAGATTAACAAGTGGAAATTGTTTTGCTTATACACAATGAAAGCAAGGAATACTATGAGGCCAGTGGTAAAGCTAATAGAGATTGTAGCAACCAAAATGGAAATAGGACAATTAAATACAGAACTTTTTTTTATATATAGGAAATTATGCTATATATATTTTTTTGTTTTGTGTTTTTTTAATTTTTTTATTGCTTAAAGTATTACAAAGAGTATTACATATGTTTCTTTTTTTTAAAATACAGATCTTTTTGAAATAAAGGTTTGGATCACTCAACTACCCAATGAGCCAGGCCAACAAAGGTTTTTGCCTGAGGGTAATGAAAATATGAAGTTGGAATGGCTGAAGGAAGCCATAGATATCACTTAAAGCCTTGTGATCCATGACAGAAACAAAAACTGTAGTACTTTTGCATATTTTTAATTTGCTTGTTACATATGTACTAGAGGCCTGGTGCACAAAATTTGTGCATGGTGGGGGGCATCCCTCAGCCTGGCCTGCAATGCATCCCTTGCTCCGGCTTCTGGCCCGAGGCCCCTCTCCTCCTGCCACACGGCCAGGGTGGGACCACTGGGCTTGTGTCACCATGAGCCCTTGTCCATTGCTCTGACCCGAGGCCCCTCGCTTTTCCTCCCGCTGGGTGGCCTGGGCCCCTCCTCTCCTCTGGCCGAGGTCCCTAACCTTCCTTTACATGGCCAGGGCACAGACACTAGGCTCATGTTGCCAGGGCAAGGCAAGCCCAGCATCTTGTGCCCTGGCCTCTGGCCAGAAGCCCCTCCCTTCCCACCACGAGGCTGGGGCATGGACGCTGGGCTTGTGCTGCCAGGGCAATGCCCCCAGTGTTCCACCCTGGTCACTATGGGTGCTGCCATCTTTGTTTCAGCGTGATGGATAATTTACATATTACCCTTTTATTAGATAGGATGTGCTAAACATTTCTTCTTCCCTTCATATTTTTATTTTATGTACAATTTATTGAAAAGTAACTTTGCAATGTAATCTTAAGGTAACAATTTTCAGAGGGAATTTGAATTTGAAGAGTTATTTATATAATCAGTGATGGCACAAGTGCAACTGTGTATTTTGCCATTTGGGGGAAAGGGCGAGAAGTTCTTGTAAGAAGGTTAGCTGTATCCATATGTGTTCCATATGTGTGTAGGATAGTGTCTATAGAAGCTGAGTAGTCAAATTGATTTCTTGACCCTTAGCTCCCAATTCTCCATTTGCTTGTTCTATGACAATAGACATAGACCCTTCAAGTATTTTCTTTTGCCAGTGGCACAGTGTTAAACTTTGTTAGTAGAGAATACAGAAGGAAAGGGTTTGTTTTTTCCTGGTTTCTGTTTCCTCTTGGCAGGATCATGCAGCATGGGAGACTTCTCCAGTGACCAGGTTCCTGCAGTGCAGGGACCAGCAGCACCCAGAGGACAGCAGCTTCACCCAGCTTCCCCATGCTTAGTGGTTTTGTTGAAGAGTGCCTCCAGTGAGACACTTACCTGTGGACACCTTTTTCCAACCCAGGGAGGATGGTTTTGTGGTGTGGAGGAACAAAGTTATCTCTATCTTAAGGTTCTTGTAGCTGTTCTAACATCAGATAGACACAAGACACATTAACAAGAGTAAATAACTAAATTTAATATACACATATGTAGGGGAACCTTACAAATATGAGAGTCAGAGAGGCCACATGCAGGAGAGGTTCAGAGATAGAAAGGGAACATGGTAAGACATTGGAATGAGGGATGAGGTAAAACACGTTAGGGGCTTCAAAGTGTCCTGCAGGATGATAAATAAAGTGAACTTCCATTTAGTAAATAGCAATTTGTTCTGCCCTATACATAGGTCAAAAGAGATTATTTCTGTTTAATCCAGTTCTTCTAGGTAGTTAAAGGGAGGGTCAGAAGTTTCTAATGAGCCTGAAGCTAAAATTGCCTTTAGAAAGGTTTCTTTTCTTCTTTATAACCATTTTCTTGAGGTTCTGTACTCTGTTATAATCAATAATCATTTATATTAAGCTTCTCCTATTCAATTTACTGTGTAATTTTTCTCTACAGATTGCATCAAATTCATTGATTTATCAAGGAACTCAATCAGCTAGGGAGCATCCTCCACCTCTCTACCTCCAACTCTATTTGGGAAAGTAAAGCAGATTTATTATTTATTGGTTTTTATTAATATAACTAGAGGCTCAGTGCACAAAAATGTGTGCACTCAGGGGGGTGGGGGGTCCCCTCTGCCTGGCCGGTGCCCTCTTGCAGTCTGGGACCACTCAGAGGATGACCACCTGGGCCTAAGCTGGCAATCAGACATGATTATGGAAGCCCAGGAGCCCTCAGGGGATGTCCACTTGCCAGTGGGGAGCAGGCCTAAGCTGCAGCCAGACATCCTTAGTGCTGCTGAGGAGGCGGGAGAGGCTCCCACCACCACTGCTGTGCTGGTAGCCATCAGCCTGGCTTGTGGCTGAGCAGAGCTCCCCCTGTGGGAGTGCACTGACCACCAGGAGGCAGCTCCTGCATTGAGCATCTACTCCCTGGTGGTCAGTGCACATCATAGTGACTGGTTGATCTGCCGTTCTGTCAATTTGCATATTTCCCTTTTATTATATAGGATATGAACCTCATGGTAACTAAAAACCAAAAACTTACAAGAAATACATAAAAAATGAAGAGGAAGAAGCCCAGACATAAAGATAAAAATCCCCAGAAAAACACAAAGTAAGAAACTAAAGGAAAAAGAGAGGAACAGAGAAGAGCTACAAAAATAACCCAAAAAATTTAACTAAAATGACAATAAG
>NW_006296629.1:61937-64057 GCF_000327345.1 Myotis davidii | reverse complement strand
GGCTGCTAGCTGCCATCTTAATTGGGTTAATTTGCATATAGTCGCTCTGATTGGCTGGTGGGCGTGGCTTAAGGCATAGTGAAAGTAAGGTCAATTTGCATGTTTGTCTTTTATTTGATTAGATTATAAAAATTAATATAATTATAAAAACTTTATATAATAAAAACTGGTATTAAGAGGAATTTGGAAATATTATATCAATGAACATAATTTCGATTTCTCACATTTTGTGCTTGTTTGACCGAAAATTTCATTATAGAAGGAAAATTGTAATCAACTTAAAGAGATTATTTTATTTTACCTTAAACACAAATGAGCATTCATTCACTAATGAGAATGTGTTTGAAGACTGTAGTTCCAAGTCATCTTTTTTAATGTAACTCTCTTAATATATCTTTATTTCTGATTTTTAAGTTCTTTTAAAAAATATACATGTTTATTGATTTCAGAGAGGAAGGAAGAGAGAGAGATAGAAACGTCAATGATGAAAGAGAATTATTGATTGGCTGCCTTCTGCAGGCCCCACACTAGGGATTGAGCCTGGTTGCCCCCAACTGCCCCCCCCTGCCAGCCTGGTCACCCCTAGCTGCCCTACCCTGCTGGCCTGGTTGCCCCCAATTGCCCTCCCCTGCAGGCTTGGTAGCCCACAACTGTCCTTCCCTGCAGGCCATCTTTGACCACATGGGAGCGGCCATCTTGTGTGAGGGCATGGTGGTCAATTTGCATATTATCTCTTTGTTATATAGGATAATCTCTTACTATGGGCAAAGCCCCTAACTTAAGTTCTTTAAGGTAGTGAAGGGAGAGGCAAAAATTTCTCTTGATCCTGTGGCTAAAGTTGCTTTTAACTCAAAACAATCTGTATACCACAGAGGCACATCTTGGGGTAACTCATTCTGAACCCCCACACTATGCTATTTATCAAATTTTCAGGTATTGATCAAGATATAGATAACTGATTTGTAATTTCCTTCATAGCTGGCCTTATATTACAATAAGTGGACCTCCCCTGCCCTGGAATTTTCTTTCTTGACTAGGACAATTGATTCTCCTTAGAGTTGAAGTTGAAGTTAAAGTTAAATGGAACACATACATGATATCCTATTTTCTGTGTTGAAAAGTCTTCATATAAATCACACATCCAAACACTAATATATTCTGCTATTACTTTGTGATATACAGTTATCATAAAAAATTGTAGATGCTTTATCAGGGAAGTTATGAAAATCTACAGTCCATCCTATATAATAAAGAGGTAATATTCAAATTGACCTTCACTCCATAATGCTGTCACAAGATGGCTGCACTTACAGTGGAGGCAGGGTTCTGGTACCACAGGATGGCTGTGACCATAGCAGAGGTGTGGTTCCTGTAATGAGCCCTAACAAGCAATCAACAGGGACATGAGGCTGCATGGTGCTGGGCCAGGGCAGGTGACCTGAGGCTGCACCCCCCACCTGGTGGGCTTGACGAGGGACCACAGTTTGTCGACCACTGCTAACCACTCTGCCTGCCTGCCTGATTGCCCCTAAAAGGTTCATTATAGTGTTGTATTTCATAGATAAAAAATCAATAGCTTTACTGTTCATCAATATGGAAAGGGCTTTATATACAGCAGTATATCCATCATATAATGCAGCAGAAAGACCTACATGATTTATTATTGAGTTTATAAAGCAAGTTACAGGAAGCTATGTACAATATATATATTTGTATGAACTAGAAAACTGTAAATGAAATACTACATACTTTTTGTTTATTTATATACTAGAGGCCCTGTGCACAAAAATTTGTGCACTTGGGGGGTCCCTCAGCCCGGCCTGCACCCATTTGCAGTCCAGGACCCCTTGGGGGATGTCCACCTGTCAACTTAGGCCCACTCACAGGGGGAATTGGGCCTAAGCTTGTATTCAGACATCCTTCTGGCAGCCAGGGAGCCCTTGGGGGATGTCTGACTAAAGGCTTAGGCCTCCAAGGGATCAGATCTAAACTATTAATTGGACATTCTTAGTGCTGCCACGGAGGTGGGAGGGGCTCCTGCCACCACCTCTGCACTGGCCAGCCATGAGCCAGCTTCTGGCTGAGTGGCACTCCCCATATGGAAGTGCACTGACCACCAG
>NW_006296629.1:53228-61291 GCF_000327345.1 Myotis davidii | reverse complement strand
GATCAAGCCAGCAACTGAGGTACATGCCCTTGACTGGAATCGAACCTGGGACCCTTCAGTCCACGGGCTACTGCTCTATCCACTGAGCAAAACAGGCTGCAGCTTAATTCATTTACTTTTAATCTATATGTGTCTTTATATTTAAAATGGGTTTTGTTTTTGATTCACCCTCATAATCTGTCTTTTAATTGGTGCATTTATGCCACTGACTTTCAGAGTGCTTACTGATAGAGTTACTGCCATATCAGGAGGCTTCTGGGGCTTCTGGGGCCAGCCAGTGGCCCAGGATCAGATCTGATCATGGGCGGCAGGCGGCATCTGGGGCTTCTTTGATGGCAGTTAATTTGCATATCATGCTGATTAGCCAATGGCAGGTGTAGCGAAGGTATGGTCAATTACCATGTTTGTCTATTATTAGATTAGATAGGAGGATTTGGTATACACATGTAACTCTATAGTAAAACACCTCGAAGCATCAACTCCAAATTGAGGAATGATGAAAAGGTCAAAATTGGGAGTGGTAGTCTAAGTGGATTTTAGTTTAGCTGTAGTTTTATTATTTTAATAATTTAAACAGTCATGAATTCCTCTTAGTGTTAAAATTAATAAAATGTCATGCAAACCATTCTAAAGGCTTATCCATATTCTCCTCTATTCTTTTCATGGAAAAGGGGGAAAAGGAGAAAGTGACACCTTCTTCATAAGATTTTTGTTCAACCATCCCAATTATAAGTAGTTTTCTTTGGGATCATATAACTTTTCGTTTTCACTCCTTTTAGGGCCCTACTCTTTGACTGTAATATAGTTATGTATAATTTTGTCTTCCCCAGTAGCCTGTAAATTACTGTCTAGTTTCTTGTATATATCTTTAAGACCTAGTAAATTGCCTTTTTTATGATAAAACTTCAGCAAATGTTTATGGATTTATTTTGAACTAAGTAAAAGATACTGAATAGCATAAGATGAGAAATGCCACATTATTTTAATATGTTCATTTAATGAAATGACATTTTAAAAGAAGGAAGTTATTCATTTTAACCCACTTAATCTAATGATGTATTTTCTTTCCTGACTATTTGCATTTCCTTCAGGAAATATGGAGTGAATGGGGTTGGGGTGGTATGACAGCTGAGTTAGCTGGGCTGAAGTCCTCTTTATTTACAGTTTTAGTCCACTAGGGGGCACTGTAAGCTTTACAAGAAATGCCTTTTTCTGATGGCTCCAGAAAGTTGAACAGTTAAGAGAGGAGATTAGAGAGCATGTGGGCCAGTCATATTATAGACAGAAAGGGTGGGGAGAGGAGGAACAGTGTTTATGTAAAACGCATCTCAATTTTCAGTTCTGCCACTATGTTACTTCAGAAAGCTGGAGTCCACATTCTATAACTCCATTGTGAGAATGATTCTTTCTGCTTAGTTATGGGAGTAGGAATGTTACTATCACTGTGAACAAGGAAGCTCAATATCTGCATTACCTGTTTTCAATTTTCATTTAATGTTTCTGAAATCTGTAGGCAGTAATTATTCCAATACCCCAGATATCTTTCTTTTAAAAAATTTGTTTTTGTTTTTATTGATTTTTAGAGAGAGAGAGACCCTGGACAGGGATTGAACCTGAAACCTTTGGGACAAGCTGTAACCAATGGAGTAACCTGGCCAGGATTTCTTCCTTTTCATATATCTCCCCTGAGACTAGAAGGAACAAGAATAACAAGGAGAGTGGAAGAAAAAAATAAGAAAAATCAATAGAAAGAGGAAAAGGAAAGGACAATATTTAATTGATCAGCACTGTGTGGGTCTGCAGGGTGTCCAAGAGTTGGGCAGAAGAAGAGAAAAGATGGAAATTAAGTCAGAGTGGACATTATACACAGGCTTATGTTTCACCAACTGAACTTCTGTTGGAATAATTGTTTATGTTTGTGGTGACTGTAGGTCCTGGGTTTGTAAAACTCTTCAGAATTCAGGATAATATACTTCTTCATTACACAATGTATGTTATATCGTTTTTCTTTATTAGAATTCTTTAACTGAGTTCTTAAATTCTATGTCAAACTATGCAATTTGAAAATGAGGTCCTTCTTCCAGGTTCTACTTCAAAGCTTCATGATTCTTCAAGGCTCTCCTTAACCCAGCTGACACTCTGATTTTGCTCAAAAGTATCATCCACCCTTCCTCACAAACTAACACAAACTTCTCCTCCATAAGGTATTTTTAAAAAGCACCTTATAACTTCATATATTGGAAATATTGACTGCGCCTCTTTGGCACTGTTGTACTACAATTGTGCCCTCTCACTGGGCCCCTGTGGGTGGAGTTTCCTGTTAACATGAATGTTAACAGGACTTGGATGTGATTGGTGCTCAGTGAGTTTGGTGGAACATATTGACTGTTAGACAAAATTTACCTGGATCTGAGACTCTGTACCCTCAAGAGCAGGGGCAAAGGCACCACAGCAATTGGGCACGAAATAATGGCGAGACACCTGGGAGCTCTGCTGGGGCTTCTGTGGGCCCAGGTTTGCTGTGAGTTCGGGTGTCCCAGATGGGAGCTGGGGAGTGTTCCACCGCTGACAGTGGGGGCTGGGGGAAGGGAGAGCTGACAGAGAGCTCCTTCTTTGGTGTTTCTTGGGATATTTTACAGGTTTAGAAACTCTAGGGGGGTGGGAAATGGAGGGATAAGGACACATATATAATACCTTAATCAATAAAGAAAAAACAAAGAAACTCTATCAATCATTCCCAGTGACATTATGTTTGTTTGTTTTTCTCTTTCCAAGCAGGGGTGAGAGGGATGAAGGTGGAGCAGAGTCCTTCAGCCCTGAGCCTCCAGGAGGGAACCAGCTTTACTCTGAGGTGCAATTTTTCAATCACAGTGATCTATATTCAGTGGTTCCGACAGAATCCTGGGGGCAGCCTCATCAATCTATTTTACCTGACTTCACGGACAAAGTACAATGGAAGGTTAAGCACCACACTGAATTCTAATGACCTGTACAGTACCCTGAGCATCACAGCCTCCCAACTGGAGGACTCAGCCACCTACCTCTGTGCAGAGAGTGCACAGTGCTGCCAGGGGATCTGCAGCCTGCACCCAAACTGCAGCTGGGCTTGCAGCCCCACCTCTTCCATGGGCAGGCATGTTGCCCCACAATAGCCTTTGCACAGTAAGCTTGGGGCTATCTTCAGCTCTATAGGGCCCCAAAGACAGTGGCAGGAAACCTTGTTGGTAAATTATCTCTCTATATAAAAGCCTAAGTGACCGAATGACCAGAACAACTGGAAAACCAGTAGACCAGTCACTATGATGCGCACTGACCACCAGGGCACAGATACTAAACGCAGAGGCTGCCCCCTGGTGGTCAGTGTGCTCCCATAGCCAACGTCCCCCTGCTGGCCAACCTCCATTGGTAAACTTGGGAGGACGTTGCTAGAAGCCAGAAAGCAACCAGGCTGAGAAAGCACTTCCTCCCTGGCCCACCGTCCCTGATCGCCCCTATTAGGGCCTGCCAGCCAACCTCCCGTGACTCCCCCCACTCCGTGCTGGCCGGCCCTGATTGGCCCCTCCCCCCTCCTCCCCAGCCAGCCAACCTCCCACCAACCAGCCCCAATTACCCGGATCAGGACTGGGTAAGTCAGCCCTGATAGGCCCTGATCACCGGCCAGACTGAGGGACTCCACGTGTGCACAAATTTGTGCACCAGGCCTCTAGTTACAAAATAAAAATGTATATGTGGACATTGTAATAAAGCATATCAGAAAGGTATTATAATTCTCAAAAAGTTTAGAGACTCTTGCTTTAAAAATTGCTGCAAAATTGGAAAGCAAATATTCATAGGCTTAGATATAGAAATTAAATGAAAGATAATGCCTTCAAGGAAAAGTACCATTTTCATATGAAGTTTGAACTAATTCAACAAACTATTAACATAGAAGATAATTAAAATTTTTTTTATAATTAAAGAGACAATGCTGAGATGCATAAACAAGCATTCTAAATTAGTATATACAAATCATTAAGCCATTTTTAGTTTCTTATAAGTCCTCCACAATTATAGAAAATGTCAGAGAAAACATTATAATGCCATTGTATAAATTTACATTTAAAATTAATTCTGACTTACATGAAGCTGATTGGTCTGAAGAGTTAAATATTTTATAGAAAAACTTGCCCACTAGAGACATCAGCTGTAGATTTACTAGAATTTATATTTAAAACTCATCAGATATTTATGCTAATGTTGAACAGCATAGAAAATATTCCTAAAATCTCTAGTGTCATTTGCACCAACAGAAATATCCTTCTCAAAATTAAAAACCATCAAAAAATTTGTTTGCAATCTTGCATTTGGCAACAGCAATTGCAATTACATTCAATTATATTGATTGAAATGTGTTACTAAAAGTATGAATTTTAATAGCTTACTAAATTAATTTACAGAATAGCAAGCCAGGAAAAAAAAAAAAACCCCAAACACAACAAAAAACCTTTTGTGGGAGTGAATTCTTTAACAGCAAAAAAAAAAAAAAAAAAAGAGAGACTAGCAAGCCTGAAAAATCTTATATTGTCAAGATATCACATTAATAAAGTATTCTTAGTTATTGTATTACATACAATTATAATTCCCAAATTTTTTTGCAATCTAAGTTTTTGTTGTTATATATCATTCTAAATTCAATTATGTTTCATAAGTAAGAAGATAGTTTTTAAAGAGAGCTTTATATTTTATTACATAATATCACCTTTTCTTGTTTTTTGTTTTTTTGTACTAGGGCCTCCAAACTTTCATTCAGTACTGGGTCCCACAAATGATATAGCCAGCCAAGCTGGGAATTTTGAACACCCTAGGTAAACTTGGGAGGATGGTTCTAGAAGCCAGAAAGCAACCAGGCTGTTTGAGAAAGCACTTTTCCCTTGGCATATGAGTAAGCTTACCTCCGCCAGGTTCTACAAGTGGCTGAGATCTTTTCTTACAAGAAACATATTTCTCCAGAAAGGAACATTCTGTTTACCCATAACTCAGCCACCAAGTCTATCCCCATTGCACTGCCTATGATAATCTTTACACTCAGTGGTAAAGTCCCATTCTATTCCATTTTAGAATGGATTTAGGTTCTCCTTGATCCATCACTGATCTTATAGGAGAGTTGAAAACCCAAATAAGAACCATCCTGAGGATCCTGCCACTGAAGGGGCCCCAGAGTCAGTTAGGGGCAACCTCAGACCCACTAGATTGCATGTGGATGTGAAAATGGTCTTGGGGTTCCAAGTTCTAGGACAGTGGTTCTCAACTTTCTGGCCCTTTAAATACAGTTCCTCATGTTGTGACTCAATCATAAAATTATTTTCGTTGCCACTTCATAACTGTAATGTTGCTACTCTTATGAATCATAATGTAAATATCTGATATGCAGGATGGTCTTAGGCGACCCCTGTGAAAGGGTCGTTGGACCGCCAAAAGGGTCGAAACCCACAGGTTGAGAACCATTGTTCTAGGACACTATCTCCCACTCTCACACCACTCTGCATTGTGCACAACCAGTCCTCAACAAATTTTTGTTGTTGCTAAATAGTGTAAAAAGAATTTTAGAGCTAGAAGAGCACTTAGAAATCCTTTAGTACAACTTCACTTGAAAAGACAGAAACTAAACCGAAGATGCAACTATGAAACAATTAGATAGTAAGTTAACTGGGAGTAGAAAGAAATGGAATTACCTCACTTTTTTAGCATTGTTTTCCCTGCTTCTTTCCTTAATATACTGCTGGTGGGAATGCAGGCTGGTGCAGCCATTGTGGGAAACAGTATGTAGTTTCCTCAAAAAGTTAAAAATGGAACTGCCTTTTGACCCAGCAATCCCACTTCTGGGAATATATCCTAAGAATCCTGAAACACCTATCAGAAAGAATATATGCACACCTGTGCTCATTGCAGCATTATTTACAATAGCTAAGTCCTGGAAAGAGCCCAAGTGCCCATCAGTAGATAAGTGGATAAAAAAGCTGTGGTTCATTTACACAATGGAATACTATGTGGCCAGTCAAAGAAAGACAAGTATTACATGATCTCACTTATATGTGGATTCTAATTGTTTCATAGTTGCATCTTCGGTTTAGTTTCTGTCTTTTCAAGTGAAGTTGTAGTAAAGGATTTCTAAGTGATCTTCTAGCTCAAAAATTCTTTTTACACAAAGAGAAACTGTGTAACACAAGCCCAGTCACTTAGAATTCTGCAGTTTGGGTCTGAGGAAGCTTTGGTTCAATCAGTTTGAACACTGGAAGGGAGAATTCCAATTTTTGGAAATGTTTGACACGTCTGGCAGGAAAGATGACCCAGGCTGAGCTATTGTAGTTACTAGCAAATAAGTTCATCACTCACTGGCTTTTGTAGGAGAAAGTCAAAGGATTTTCCTAGAAACAGCAAGTATATTCATTATCCCAGGTGTACAATTCTGGAAGGCAGGATGGGAATAGAGAACATCAGTAACACATTGTTATAAAAAATGATCATTGTAAGCTGGAGTCTAATGGAAACACTGTCCTCACACAGCTGAGGTCTATGAAAGAATTAGAAAAAGCCTTTCTAGGTTGACACTTTTAGATGCTGAGTCAGGAAATTTTCAATGAAATAGTCATAGTGCAGCAAATTTTGCCGCGGGATCACTATACCTGTGCTACTGTTAATATATGAAACACTGTGCTGAGCAGAGCATAGTCAAACTATAACATTCAGTTATGGATACATAACTCAAAAGGGCAAATACTTATGTAAACTGTTCTCTAAGAAGAGGGAAATTTGCACAATGTAAAATTTGGGAGTTCTAGCCTGTGGGAGATGGATGAGAGACTAGGGGAAGATCCTTAGAATGAAGTTTTATATGTGTAAAAACACACATTTTATATTTACAAGTTGGCAATCTATGATTTGAGATTCTTCATCATAGCTGTCCTTAAATCTTTTTATTTTTATTGCCAACAGTATTATAGGTGTCTTTCATCCCCCCCGACTTTCCCCCCATCCACCCAGCGGCTGCCCCGCTCCAGGCCTTCACCACATTGTTGTCTTGAGTCCATGGGTTATGCACATATACATACTATATATACATATGCATATATACATGAAATTTGTGCACGGGGCGGGGGTGTGTGTGGCCCTCAGCCCGGCCTGCACCCTCTCCAATCTGGGACCCCTTGGGGGATGTCCGACTGCCGGAAGTTGGACATTCCTTTCACAATCCAGGACTGCTAGCTCCTAACGGCTCGCCTGCCTACCTGCCTGATTTCCCCTAACCACTTCTGCCTGCCAGCCTGATCGCCCCCTAACCACTCCCCTGTCGGCCTGATTGATGTCTAACTGCTCCCCTGCTGGCCCGATTGCCCCCAACTGCCCTCCCCTGTTGGCCTGGTTACTCTCAACTGCCCTCCCCTGCCAGCTTGATCACCCACAACTACCCTCCCTTGCTGGTCATCTTGTGGCAGCCATCTTGTGATGATGTCACGTCAGCCATCTTGTAGCAGCCATCTTGTGATGATGTCACATCAGCCATCTAGTGAGGTAGCCATCTTGTGACAACGTTGCGTGACACCATCTAGGCTTTTATTATATAGGATATGTTCTTTGGTTAATCTCTTGATGAGAGAGCCATGTTCCGTGAGGCTTAGGGTTTGGGATCTGGAGAAGGGCCACAGAGATGAGATAAGAAATAATAATTTGGAAATAATGGGGGCCAGGTGGAGAGTCCAACGCAAGGGGAAGGACTTCACTGGTGCCCAGGCCTTGCCAACCTTTTGTCCAATTTTGGATACACATATAGCCCTTAGTCAGGCCGGCAATTCCAGTAACAGACAGACTATCTTAAAGGTCAGTGGTATTAGTAAAGATTTACTCTGAGACTATTTGGTCAGGAAATTGCTTGAGCCACCATTTTCTCAACTAAACTATCATCATAGCTCTGGCCCTTGCCAGGGCTCAAGGTTCACCAGCGTTCCAGGCTCCTTGTTTACACTTCTCTGATAGTGAAGGCAATGGGTAGTTTCCAACACTTCCTATCCTTGCTCCCTCCTCCCCTT
>NW_006296629.1:48043-50893 GCF_000327345.1 Myotis davidii | reverse complement strand
TGATGTCCGTTTTGTCTTTTAGTTGTATTTTTGAATTTGTTGTGGGAGGCAGCAATTTCCGGTGTTACCTATGCCGCCATCTTGGTTTTTTTTTTTAGGGGAGGCCTTTTTTAGTGGGTTTCTTGTGGGACCCAGTGGTGTAGTCACATCTTCTGAACTGTGTGCTCTAGGAATGTCCTTTGTGTGGGTTATGTGGGCCTCTTGTAATTGTGTCTCAATTGCTGTTGTTTCATTCATGGGTGGGCTCAGAGCTTGGGCTGGCTGACTGGGAGGATCAGCCTCAGCCACATCATGTCAACTGTTATACAGATGCTGACAGAACAAAAGAAGACAAAACAAGTCCATTCTGAAAACAACACAAAAAAACAAGCAAAACAAATAAACCAACACCAACAAAATCAACAAGAAAAGAATAAGAAAAAAAAGAACATTATAAGACAAGAGACAAAAGAATTAGAGAAGAGAAAGAAACAAAAAACAAGACCATAAAAGAAAAAAGGGAAGAGGAAAAAGAATAATAATAAAAGAGAAAATAAAAATAATAAATGAAATAATAATTAAAAATAAATAATAATGATGAATAAAATAAAGTATAGAATAGGAAAAGAAAAATGGGAAAATTTTTTGAAAAAGAGAGAAAAATAGAATAAAAATGGGAACAGAGAAATGAGGGTTATGAAAGAAATAAATTTAAATATCAAATATCCTACATAATAAAAGCCCAGCAACGAAATGATGCAATGCCCAGAATAACTGCTAGACCAGTCACTATGATGTGTACTGACCTCCAGAGGGCAGATGCTCAAAGCAGGAGCTGACCCCTGGTGGTCAGTGCGCTCCCACAGTGGGAGCAGCTGCTCAGAAGGCAGGTCCACAGCCACTCGGCTGACTGGGGTGCTCCCACAGTGGGCTGATCCCTGCAGGCCATGCCCCAACCAGTGCATGAATCCCGTGTACCAGGCCTTTAGTATAAAAATAAAAGGTTAAAAGATGGGGTTTGACTGCAGATTTTTGTGCCTACTGAAATCACCTTCTGGTTCTGCTATTTGTAAAGCTCTTTGGATTTTACTCTAGTGTTGTCTGAATCTGGTCACTTGGTGTGCTTTTCCCGGGCCTCCTGGGATGTTCTCTGGTGCAAGCCAATGTCAGTTGCTGTCCCTGCATGGCCCTTGGCAACTTGACTTAAGCTCAGCAGGGCCTCTGTAGCCCAGAGGCTGGGACTGCCTTGTGTCTCGCACCTCGAGTGTCCCTGCTCTCCCTTCACCCATGGAACTGTGCTCTTCAGGGGTATCCGGGACCTGGCTGGGGTGATTTAAGCAGCCTTGTATTGGAGGTGGTGCCCATAGCTTGTAGGAGTGGAGACAGAAACTTTGTCTCCTTACTAGAGCTGCACTGTTTGAGTTCACTGGTAAGCTTGTCTTTGGTTTCCTGTTCTGCAGTTGAAGGGCCCAGCACACATCCACCTGTCTCCTGGACAGAAGTCCACCCCAGAGACACAGCTCTGCCTGGCTCCCTGGCAGCCCATCACCACCACACCAAGTAAGAGGGAACACAATGTAAAAAATTCAGCCTTGCTTGGCACTCTAGTTTTTCCATGTGGCTGGCCCCCACAGGGCAGGGCCTCTGCCCAGGCTCCCACTTGGCCAAAGGACAGAGTCCCCTGTACCACCATCAGACTAAGCAGTATGGGGCACAGATTTCCAGCCCAAGACCATTCCCCTTCGCCTACAGTCACAGAAGAATGGGGCTGACCTAGCATTCCGCAGGTGAGGGGAGGGATGCCACCTGTGTGTTCGAGGTGGGAAAGACCAATCCTCTTTCCCAAGACACACTGTCCAGCCCCTTTCTGGATCTCTGCTCAAAGTTCTTCCAGGTAATAGAGGGCCCCTCACCCTCTATTGCTGGGTGTACCAATCAGACTCCTCTGGGGCTGGATCTCTGTGGTGAGGCCTCTCTTGCAGATACAGATCAGAGGGAACTTCCTAGGCTGGTACTGTAACAAAGAAATCACTTTTTGTCTGGGATGGTGTGGGCGGAGTCTCCCCAGTGGATCAAATCCCCACTGATTCCCACAGTCTGATGCTACAAGGGCTCCCCTTCCCTTCTCTGTTGCTCTGGATTGGTGGTCTCTGCATGGGACTGAGACCCCATGCTCCTAGTCTAGTGGATAGGGGCTCTGCTACTGCATAATCCTTCCAGCTTCTCAGCCTGTGACTTGGCTCACCTCTTCACACCCCTGTCCTTCCTCTGGGATGTGGGAATCCACGGCGATATTGCTGAAAGCAGTTTGTGTTCTGGAGTGCTCTCTGTGTTGATCCCTGGACACTATTAATCTTTTGACCTACAAGACAAACTCAGGATTCAGCTCAGAGAATATTTTTCAGTGGCCTACTTCAACCATGCCACCTTCATCCCCGTGCAGTCCCCTGTCCTTAAATCTTTAAAGGTGTATAATGTGGATGAGCGATGATGTTTATTCTCCAGAGGATCATTGAGTACAAATAACTGGAAAGGGGCTTTCACTTCTGGAAATGAAGCAGTCTTGGTTTCCCAGGGACCATTTCTCATGATCAGCTCTTTAGGGTCAATTCCTATTTGTACTATTTCACTAGCAGATGCAGGTGATATTTAGCCTTCCCCAGATTTTTTTCTTAGAGAGATAGTTGCAAAATACCATGTTATTAAAGTAAATGAAAAAGAGTTTTTGACAGATGGAGATAATTCTGTAAGTTTACAGACTGAAAAATTTTATGATGTTTTAGGAAAACACTGTAGTGGAGTTTTGGGAAAAAATGACAGAGTATGGAATCTGAGCCAGTAGTGGCCAGGAAACAGGAATGCATGCCCTGA
>NW_006296629.1:45921-47326 GCF_000327345.1 Myotis davidii | reverse complement strand
TAGATACATTTTCTGAATCTGCAGCCTGATGTTTTCTGAGAACTTGTATTCTTTCTCTCAGTACTTTATATAACCCACATAGCAAGGAATAGGTTTCTTAAAGCTTGTCAGATTTCCCATTGCAAATCAAACCAATCTATGGCTCAAACTGTTTCCCAACTCATGGGACTTCCACCACCTGCTCCTTTATCATTGAGTTTCAATCTTCTACCTCTTATAGCAGTCATCTTTATTGCAACATTTTAACTGTGTGTGCTGTCAGTTTTCTTGGAATAGCAAGGTCATGGGCAAGACCAGCTCAGAGAAGCTGAGTCTGAGATAATAGCTATTTGAAATCTTCAATGATTTCTCTCTCTCTTATTCTGATCTTTGACTTATATGTTTATTTTAGAAAGTGTTTTCCTCCATAACAGACAAATGAAAATGGTAGATTTAGCTGAAAAGGAAGGTTTCATATTTTCTTTGTTTAAAAGAGTGAATCATGGCACTTTTCTGATTTCAAATATGCCAACCCAGGTGTGGGAACCACGCCAAAGATGCCTGATAGTCAAGGCCAATTAAAACACAGAGGCCTTGTTGTCAATACGCCGAATGTCCAAGGCCACTCTATGCCTAGGCTAGGATACCATATGCAGGTGCAAGACCACAGCAATCTCTCGGTGTGCTGGGCCTTTCTGTAGCCAAAATGATTGATGTCATTGTTGGCACAAAACCTCTTTTGTGTAAGTAATATTAGAAGTATGTTAGAGGCTAGAGAGAGCTCAGACAGGACTGAAAGCTGGTACTGCCACAATGTAAGGCTAAGAGCTCATAGAGAGCTCAGATATATCTACCATGTTAACAAGCTAGAGTGTGCTGTGCAGGAGAGAGGGGAGAAGCTGCTGAGCCAGAGAGCTCAGATACCACTATGATGTAAGGTGGTGAGTTTAGAGGCAGCACGGGGCTGCTCATATAATAACTGTAGGTACAGAGGCTATTAAAGGTGCTTTATGGGAAAGATGTCTTTTTGACCAACCAGTGTATAGCTGCTGGTATAGGACTGTTATAAAAAACTGTTTTGTCTGATGACTTATGGCCACTGGCTTCTGCAATAAAGACTCATCCTTATATACCCACAACTTCTTATGGCTTCTCCATCTAAGACCCAGCGTCCAAGAAGTCCAGCCCCAGGCAGAGGGGCTCGGACCCAGCACCTGTACCTAGTGAGCAGAGGATAAATGAGAAACTTGGACTAAGTTCCCAACAGTTAGTACAGTGGCTAGGGTTTGAGAAGGGACCTGCCCTGGCATAGTAGGGAAGAATTTAGAAGAATATATGGACTCAGAGTAATGCAGAGCACCAGAGCTCTGGCTGTTTCTGGCACCAGGTCATCTATACTAATAAAAGGGTAATACGCTAATTAGTC
>NW_006296629.1:38088-45415 GCF_000327345.1 Myotis davidii | reverse complement strand
CCTCCCGCCTCCGTGGCAGTCAGACATCCCTGGAGTGCTCCTGGACTACAAGAGGGTGCAGACCAGGCTGAGGGACGCCCCCAAATGCATGGATTTTGTGCATCGGCCTCTAGTTGTTGAATAAATACCAACAGCATTTACCTCTTTCCAACTTAATAATGACTCAGTAGTGTGCAGGGATGTAAATCTTTTCTTTTTCAGAGATGTAAATCTTGATATCTACATTCTTATTGTTCATGCAGTCTGATCTAAGACCTGGTTTGTTTGACCTATTGCTGCTTTCATACGACTGAGTTCCTTATAGGCACAGGGTAAAAGAAATACATTTAACCAGTGAGTTCTGTAGTTAGAGATGTGACCACAAGATGACAGTGCACCTCTGCTGATGCTGAATATGTGGGGGGGTTCATTTCAGTGGATTCTGAGTAAATAGGCTATGGCAGAAGCAGAGCCTTTTTCTTATTGGCTGGGTAGACAATGTGAGAAACCATTATGATTGTCAGAGAAAAGAAGGGGCAGCCTGATAACAGAAGCAGTTCTGTTGGCTGAAGATTGCAAGTCTATAATTGGTCTCAATTAGGAGGAACAATGAAGTCATCCATTGGAGCTTTATTTATGTTCTTGTGGCTGCAGCTGAACTGTGAGTTGAGGGATTTGGGGAGAGTATATTAGTGAACATTTCTTTGAAGCCAAGGAATAAACAGGCTTTATTCAGGGTTCCCCTAGTTACTATAGAAAAGGAAAAGTAAATTCTGGACTGTAATTATCAGGCAAAACTTCTTTTTTTCTCTGACTCTTTCTGCATAGGGGTCAGCCACGGAGAGAAAGTGGATCAGCATCCTTCTACCCTGAGTGTCCAGGAGGGAAACACCGCTGTTATCAACTGTTCTTATTCCGACAGTGCCTCAAGTTACTTTCCTTGGTATAAACAAGAACCTGGAAAAGGTCCCCAGTTCATTATAGACATTCGTTCAACTAAGGACAAAAACCAAGCTGGAAGACTCACTGTTTTCATGAATAAGGCGGCCAAACATCTCTCCCTGCACATCGCAGCCACCCAAACTGGAGACTCCGCAGTCTACTTCTGTGCAGCGAGTACACATTGCTTCCCAGGCACCTGCATCCTGTACACAAACCTGCGAGTGGGGCAGCCCCCTCTGCCTGGGAGAGACCTGCAAGCATAGCATTTGTGAAATTGTCTGCAAGTGGAAATTAATGTGTTGTATGTTCAAAACACATAATAGGAAGGTTAGTTCAAGATGACCCAGTAAGTGTTAGAACATTTTGTTGGAAGACTGTTCCTTAGTGGATTTTTCATTTTGGAATGTAAAGCTCTTATTTTATTTATTTTTTAAAAAATATATTTTTATTTATTTCAGAGAGGAAGAGAGAGGGAGAGATAGAAACATCAATGATAAGAGAGAATGATTGGTGGGCTGCCTCCTGCAGGCCCCCGATGGGGATTGAGCCTGCAACCAGGCATGTGCCTGTCCAGGAATCAAACTGTGACCTCCTGGCTCATAGATTGATGCTCAAGCATTGAGCCACACCAGCTGGGCTATGTTATTTCAAAATATTTTTGGTTAATCCTTCCTTGAGGATTAGTTTTTCCACTGCTTTTTTATTTTTAATTCTAAACTTTTCTTTTTTATTTCAAGAAAAATGATTTTAAATATAATAATGTTACATGCAATAAACATTAATATTTAAAGAAAAGCAATCTTAAATATAATAATGTTACATGCAATAAGCATTAATATCTCCAGAAAAATGATTTTAAACATAATAATGTTACATCAATAACACCAATTATTTAAGAAAAATGATCTTAAATATAATACTACTAGAGGCTCAGTGCACGAAATTCATGAGGGTGGGGGGGGTCCCCTCAGCCTAGCCTGCACCCTCTCCTATCCGGGACCCCTTGGGGATGTCTAACGCCGGGATGGGGCCTAAACTTGCACTCAGACATACCTCTCACAATCCTAGACTGCTGGCTCCTAATCACTCACCTGCCTGATCCTAGACTGCTGACTCCTAATCGCTCACCTGCCTGCCTGCCTGGTCGCCCCCAACTGTCCCCCCTCTCCCGCCAGCCTAGTCACCTCTCACTGCCCTCTCTGCCAGCCTAATTGCCCCAACTACCCCCCTTACTGGCCTGGTCACCCCTAACTGCCCCCCTCGTCGGCCTGGTTGTTCCCAACTGCCTCCCCTGCCTGCACCCTCTCCTATCCGGGACCCCTTGGGGATGTCTAACGCCGGGATGGGGCCTAAACTTGCACTCAGACATATAATATTTAAAGAAAAGCAATCTTAAATATAATAATGTTACATGCAATAAACATTAATATCTCCAGAAAAATGATTTTAAACATAATAATGTTACATCAATAACACCAATTATTTAAGAAAAACGATCTTAAATATAAAACTACTAGAGGCTCAGTGCACGAAATTCATGTGGGGTGGGGGTCCCCTCAGCCTAGCCTGCACCCTCTCCTATCCGGGACCCCTCGGGGGATGTCTGACTGCGGGGATGGGGCCTAAACTTGCACTCGGACATACCTCTCACAATCCTAGCCTGCTGGCTCCTAATCGCTCCCCTGCCTGCCTGCCTGGTCGCCCCCAACTGTCCCCCCTCTCCCGCCAGCCTAGTCACCTCTCACTGCCCTCTCTGCCAGCCTAATTGCCCCAACTGCCCCCCTCGTTGGCCTGGTTGTTCCCAACTGCCTCCCCGGCTGGCCTTGTTGCCCCTCGTGCCCCCTCCTGCCGTCCTGGTCACCCCACCCAGTTTGCTGTTCAGTTGTTTGGTCCTCCCTCACTAACCCTCCTGCTGGCCTGGTTGTAGGCAGCCATCTTGTGAGGCCATGAGGGTTCATTTGCATATTACCTCTTTATTATATAGGATTACATGCAATGAACATTAATAATTCAAGAAAAAAAGGATTTTAAGCATAATAATATTACCAAAACTGTACTATCATACTAGTAGTATGATATCACAAAAGTTGTAGGAAATATTAAAATCTGCTAAGTAACAGGATTACTTCTATTATATTTAAAAATATTTTTTCCCTCTGGCTCTTTTTTTGCTCATTAGTTAATGTTGTTTACTATATTCCACAAGTGAGTGAGATCATGTGATATTTATCTTTCTCTGACTGGCTTATTTCGCTTAGCACAATGCTCTCCAGGTTCATCCATGCTGTTGCAAAGGGTAAGAGTTCCTTCTTTTTTACTGCAGCATAGCATTCCATTGTGTAGATGTACCACAGTTTCATTGCTTTTTAGAAAGCGTGGAAGGGAGGAAGGAAAGGAGGGAAAGGAGAAGAAGAGAGACAGAGAGAAACAGAGAGAAAGACATAATGTGAGAGAGACACATCTATTGGTTGCCTCCTGCACGTTCTTGGACAGGGGCGGGAAACGAACCTGCAACCAAGGTATGTGCCTTTGACTGGAAAAAACCCTCGACCCTTTGGTGCACAGACATTTTGATAGGGACAGAGAGTCAGAAACATCTATGAGAGAGAAACATCGAACAGCTGCCTCTTGCATACCCCTTACTGGGGATGTACCTGCAACCAAGGTACATGCCTTTGACTGGAAAAATCCCTCGACCCTTTGGTGCACAGGCAGATGCTCTAGTCACTGAGCAACACTGGCCAGGGCTGTAATGCTCTTTTAAATGAAAGTATAGTTGATATAGAATATTATATTAATTTCAGGTGAACAATATAGTGGTCTGAGATTTATATACCTTACTAGAAAAGTCTAGTACCATCTGTCACTGTACAAAGTCATTTAAATATTAGTGGCAGTATTTTCTATACTGTACATTACATCCCTATGACTTCTTTATGTAAACTATAAGTTTGTGCCTCTTAATTCCTTTTGCTTTCCAACACCATATATTGAAGACTTTTCCCCATTGCCTCATTTGTCACCAATTTAATTGATTACATAAACATGGGATCATTTCTGGGTTCTTCTTTCTGTTCTATTGATCAACTTGTTTTTGGTCAGTACCATACTGTTTTTGTGATAGTACCATACTGTTCTGTGCTAGCACCATACTGTTTTCATTACTATAGCTTTGTAGTATAATTTTACATTAGTGAGTGCAGGGTCTCCAACTTCAATTTCATTTACTTCTGCTCTTGTCTTAATTATTTTCTTCATTCTACTAACTTTGGGTTTTGTTTTTTCTTCTTTTTCTAGTTCCTTTAGATGTAAATTAGGATAATTTGAGATTTTTCTTATTTCTTGATATAGGCCTGTATTGCTCTAAACTTTCCCTTTAGTACAACTTCTGCTGCATTCCATAGATTTTGTAACTTTTTTTGTGTGTGTGTGTATGTGTTGTTAATGTTCACCCAAGGATATTTTTTCCATTGAGTTAGAGAGAGTGGAAAGGAGGGAGAGGGAAGGAGAGAGAGAGAGAGAGAGAGAGAGAGAGAGAGAGAGAGAGAGAGAGAGAGAAACATTGATATGCGCTTGACCAAGAATAGAACCTGAGACCTTTTGGTGCATGGGTTGATGCTCTACCACTGAGCAACACCAGCCAGAACTGTAACATTGTTTTCATTTTAATTTGTCTCAAGATATTTTTTTTAAAATTTCCTCTTTGACTTCTTCTCTGACCCATTAGTTGTTTAGTAACATGTTCAGTCTCCATGTGTTTTTTCCAGTTTTCCTCTTATAATTGATTAGAGACTACCTTTTTGCAAACCTTGATTTGTTCTTTTATATGTTTGTCTTTTTAACGAATGTCATATGAATAGAACCATACAATACATAATTTTTTGAGAATTCTGCATATTGGTGAGAGGAAGTACCAGGCACCCAGTGGTTATACGTGGTTGGAGAAGGTGTTTGATATAATTTCAATCTTCTTGAATCTATTGACTTGTTTTGTGGCCTAACATGTGGTCTCTCCTGGAGAATGTTCATGTGTACTTAAAAATAATGTGTATTCTACTGTTTTGGGTTAGAATGTTTTGTACATGTCTATTAAGTCTATCTAATCTAATGTGTCACAAGGCCAATGTTTCTTTGTTGATTTTGTCTGTGCCTATCCATTAATGTAAGCGGGGTGTTTAATTATTATATTACCATCAACCTCTCCCTTTGTGTCTGTTAATATTTGCTGTGTGTATTTAGGTGAGCCTATCATGGGTGCATAGATGTTTATAAGTTTTATATCCTCTTGTTGGATTAATCCTTTGTCATTATGTCATACCCTTGTGTCTTGTTAGAGTCTTTGTTTTAAAGTCTATTTTGTCTAAGTCTTGCTACCCCAGCTTTCATCGCATTTCTGTTTGAATGCAGTATCTTTTTCTGTCCATTCACTTCAGTCTGTATCTTTAGATCTGAATTGAGCCTCGTGTAGGCAGCACACGAGGGGTCTTGTCTCTTTTAACCCATTTGTCAGAAGGACTGCACTTGCTCCAGAGGCTCTAGGGGAGAATTTGTTCCCTGACACTTCCAACTGGGGTGGGTGCCAGCATTTCTTGACTTGTGGATGCATCACTCCAATCTCTGCCTCCATAGTCTCCTGTCATCAAATCTCCCTTTGTCCCTGTCTTAAAAGTACACATGTGATTGCATTTAGGCTCCTATAATCCAGAATTATCTTTCCATGTCAAGGAAAGATAATTAAAAAGACAAAAACATAAAAGAACAAACCAAGGTTTGCAAGAAGGTAGTCATGGGGAATGTGTAATTACAAAATGACAGCATAAAGGAGTCTTGGGGAGTAATTAAACTCTTCTGAGTCATGACTGTGTGATAGTTACATGATCTATTAAAATTCAAAACTACAGTTATAACTGTATAGGAAAACAGTCAATTTTATATGACTTTTTAAAGTAAAAATGTCAAGATCCTTAATTATATCTTCAAAGATTTTTGTTGTTGTTGTTTTTGTGCATGTGTGTGTGTGTTTTCCATATAAAGCAACATTCACAGATTCCAGGGATTAGGACCTGATTTTTTTAAGCCGTATTTTTGCTATCATAGCTGACAAGGCTGGTGATTTTCTTTTCTAAATCCTGATTGGAACCTTCAAGGATCACCAACAAGCTAGGCTGATGGGGCAGGCAGGAGGGTATCTCTAGCATAACATGGTTGACACATTTAGTATAACATATATTGCATTATTATGTATTCCTTATTCTGAAAGCCTCTGAAATGTTTTTAAAACTATTTCTTTTTTTTCAATCTTTACCCAAGGATATTTTTCCATTGAATCTTAGAGAGAGTGGGAGAGAGAGGGAAATACAGAAAGAAATATTGATGTGAGAGAAACACATCAATTGGTTGCCTCCTGCATGAGCCCCTACCAGGGTCCAGGCAGGGGAGAAGAAGCCTGCAACCGAGGTACGTTCCCTTGACTGGAATTGAACCTGGGAACCTTCAGTCCTCAGGCAGATGCTCTAACCACTGAGCCAAACCAGCTAGAGCCATCAATCTTCCTTTTAATATAAAACTATACCATGTTTATCTTCAGTATAATTGTTACCATTATTAATGCAAAAGAAAGTGTGGGGTGGGGAGACTCTCAGCCAGTACATAGAAAATTTGACGTGACTCACAGCAACATCTGCACCAGGAAATCCTGTTTCCTGTTCTGGGGCAGCAGCAGCACACAGCTCAGCATTTCTTCTCTCCACCTGTCAGTCCCCTCACCTTGCAGAGCGCTGAAACAGAAGCTTAGTGGAAGAACTTGAACATGTCGGTCTCCGGTCTTCTGAGGGTGGTCATAACTTTCATGTGGCTAGGTAGGGTTGTCCCAGTGGGAATGGGTCTTCTCTGGACCTAACAGCAGCGGGTATAGGCAGTCTTTTATGAGTACCCTGGGGAGGAAAGCTGGCTGGGTGTTAAAAATATTCTTTTTGTCCCACATCACTTATCCCATAACCTTCTGTTTGTATTTTTTTTTCTCTCAGGGTCCAGTATTGCCCAGAAGGTAACTCAAGGCCAACAAGCAATACTGGTGCAGGAGAAGGAGGCTGTGAGCCTGGAGTGCACATATGACACCAGTGCTACAAGTTATAGTCTATTCTGGTACAAGCAGCTCACCGGTGGGGCGATGATTCTCCTCATTCGCCAGGACTCTTACAACCAGCAAAATGCCACAGGAGGCCGCTACTCACTGAACTTTCAGAAAGCAAAGAGTTCTGCCAACCTCATCATCTCAGCTTCCCAGCTGGAGGACTCAGCAGTGTATTTCTGTGCCCTGAGTGAGCCCACAGTGAGAGGCGTGTTAGGAGGAGGTGTACCAAAACCCCAGGCTCTGCTTCATGCATCCACCTGCTGGAGGGACACA
>NW_006296629.1:34063-37639 GCF_000327345.1 Myotis davidii | reverse complement strand
TAACCTATGCCGCCATCTTGGTTTCTCCTCCAAGGACCTGATTTTTTTTAAGCCATATTTTTGCTATCATAGTTCACAGATTCCAGGGATTAGGACCTGATTTTTTTAAGCCGTATTTTTGCTATCATAGCTGACAAGGCTGGTGATTTTCTTTTCTAAATTGAGAAAAGAACATACTTATTAGTCAGAGTCCAGTCATGAAAATAAAAACCATATCAATTACTTTATTTTATTTCTCACTGTTGAACATTTCAAATCATCAATCTTCCTTCTTTTTTTGTTATTCCTCACCCGAGGATATTTTTCCATTGATTTTTAAAGAGAATGGAAGGGAGAGGGAGAGACAGAAAGAAACATCGATGTGAGAGAGACATATCGATTGGTTGCCTCCTGCATGCACCCAAGCAGGGCCAGGGAAATCTGCAACCGAGGTACGTTCCCTTGACTGGAATTGAACCTGGGAACCTTCAGTCCTCAGGCAGATGCTCTAACCACTGAGCCAAACCAGCTAGAGCCATCAATCTTCCTTTTAATATAAAACTATACCATGTTTATCTTCAGTCTAATTGTTACCATTATTAATGCAAAAGAAAGTGTGGGGTGGGGAGACTCTCAGCCAGTACATAGAAAGTTGGTGTTAAAAATATTCTTTTTGTCCCACATCACTTATCCCATAACCTTCTGTTTGTATTTTTTTTCTCTCAGGGTCCAGTATTGCCCAGAAGGTAACTCAAGGCCAACAAGCAATACTGGTGCAGGAGAAGGAGGCTGTGAGCCTGGAGTGCACATATGACACCAGTGTTACAAGTTATAGTCTATTCTGGTACAAGCAGCTCAGCGGTGGGGCGATGATTCTCCTCATTCGCCAGGACTCTTACAACCAGCAAAATGCCACAGGAGGCCGCTACTCACTGAACTTTCAGAAAGCAAAGAGTTCTGCCAACCTCATCATCTCAGCTTCCCAGCTGGAGGACTCAGCAGTGTATTTCTGTGCCCTGAGTGAGCCCACAGTGAGAGGCGTGTTAGGAGGAGGTGTACCAAAACCCCAGGCTCTGCTTCATGCATCCACCTGCTGGAGGGACCAAGGCGGGGAATTGTAATCACAGACAGGAAGCGACAAGGGCTGTGGCAGCACAGGTGTAGGTAAGGTTAGAGGGAAAACACTCTATGAAAATACCTCTCTAGGTTTCCCCATGTATAGAGTTATCATAAATAAAAAAAATCCATATTCTTAAAATTTGGGGTTGGATATATTTATATAGACAAAGAACAGCCTCAATAAATAGCTTGCCATTTTGTGATAGATTGAGCTAGATGAATTGACTAAGGAAATTCAGAAACATCTGACTCAGAAATCAATAAATATATGTGTGAAATGTTGGATTTTCAGATCAATTTTTTCAGTAAATATTTGCTGGGTATATATTATACAGAGGAAGAAAAATTCTCCTCTATCCTCTTTGGATCACTGTCTAGGCCTAAGAATTAAACTGACATAAGGCCTGGCTGATGTGGCTCAGGGATTGAGTGTTGACCTATGAACCAGTGTTGACCTATGAATCAATTTGATTCCTGGTCAGGGCACATGCCCAGGCTGCGGGCTCGATCCTTGGTGGGGGGCATGCAGCAGACAGCCAATTAATAATTTTCTCTCATCATTGACATATCTATCTCTCCTTCTCCCTTCCTCTCTGAAATCAATAAAAATATTTTTAAAAATGGACATAAAACAAAATAACAGGAGAAAAGTATACACATTTTATTAAATTTTTATTGTACATGGAAGCCCTTACAAGCAAATGAAGATATGAAGACGTGATCAGGGCAGGAAGCTTTAAAAATTTTTAGATACGAAACAATAAATTTATGTAGACTTGACAAGACCAATGTGTATGAACTAGTGGAAGTCCACCTAAGTAGTCCATATCTTCCTTAACTAGGAAGATGAACAAAGTCTGCTGTGTCTCTCTCCAATAAAAGGAGAATTTATTTCCTGTGTTTAGGCCGAAAAGATCTTTTTTGTTTGTTTGTTTGTTTTCTGTTTCTTTTTTTTCATGTGTCTTTTTTAAATGTTCCAATTAAAATTGATAATATCATTTTATATTAGTTTAGGTGCACAGCATAGTGGTTAGATAATCATATTCTTTGCAAAGTGATTCCCCTGATATTTCAAGTACCCATCTGACACCAGTTATTGCAACATTACTGACTATATTACCCATTCTATACTTTACATCTCTATGACTATTTTATATCTACCAATTTGTTATTATTCTTTTTTTGTTAATACTCACCAGAGGATATTTTTTCCATTGATTTTTTTAAAGAGAGAGTGGCAGGGAGGTAGAAAGAGAGAGAGAGAGAGAGAGAGAAACACATTGATTGGTTGCCTCCTGCACATGCCCCAGTGGGGACTGGGAATCGAACCCATGACCCTTCAGTTAGGGCTGATGCTCTAACCACTTAGTAATGCTGGCCAGGGCATATCTACCAATTTGTATTTCTTAATACCTTCATCTTTTTCCCTCAGCTCTCTAATGCCCTTACTATTTGGCAATCCTCTGTTTGTTCTATGTATCTATGAGTCTGTTTTTGTACTGTGACTATTCTGTATCTACCAATTTGTATTTCTTAATACCTTCATTTTTTCCCCTCAGCTCTCTAATGCTCTTACTATTTGGCAATCTTCTGTTTGTTCAATGTATCTATGAGTCTGTTTTTGTTTTGTTTGTTTATTTTGTTCTTTAGATTCCACATATAAGTGAAATCATATGGAATTTGTCTTTTTCTCTCTGACTTATTGCACTTAACACAGTGCCCTCTAGGTTCACTCATGTTGTTGCAAATGGTAAAGTTTTATACTATTTTTATAGCTGAGTAATATTCTGTTGTAGGTATGTACAACCTCTTTTTTATCCACTCATCTATTGATGGGCAGTTAGGTTGCTTCTATATCTTTGTTGTTGTAAATAATGCTGCAATGAACATATAGGTGCACATACTTTTCATATTAGTGTTTTGGGTTTCTTCGAATAAATACCCAGATGTGAAATTGTTGGGTCATGACATAGTTCCATTTTTAAATTTTTTAGGAACCTCCATACTGTTTTCCATATTGGCTACACCAATTTGTTATCCCATTAACAAATCATGAGGGTTCCCTTTTCTCTACATCCTTGCTAACACTTGTTGAGGATTTATTGCTGATAGTCATTCTGACAGGTGTGAGGTGATAGCTCATTGTGATTGTAGTTTGCATTTCTAATGATTAGTGATGTTAAGCATCTTTTCATATATCTATTTGCCATCGGTATGTTTCTTTGGAGAAATGTCTGTTAGGTCCTCTGCCCATTTTTAAATTGGATCATTTGAGGTTTTTTGGTGTTGAATTGTATGAGTGCTTTATAAACTTTGGATATTAACCCCTTATCAGATGTATCACTGGCGAATATCTTCTCCCAATCACTTTGTTGTCTAATCATGTGGTTGATGGTTTCCTTTGCTGTGTAAAAACTTTTCAGTTTGATGTAATCCCCTGTTTTAATTTGTTGTTTCCTTTCCTCGAGGTGATATATC
>NW_006296629.1:27832-32050 GCF_000327345.1 Myotis davidii | reverse complement strand
GCCCTCCCCAGCCGTGTGCTGCCGGCGCCACCAATCTGAGTTCAGGAAGGAGCGAATGTGCGGTGTGTGAGCGAGTGAGCGAAAGCAGCGCCACTCGCAGGTGGCAGGCGCAGCTGAAGCCTGCCGTTCCCCATCTCTCTCTCCTTGGAATTCCTCCAGAGGAGGCAGGCAAGCTGCGTGCAGCTGTGCTGCTCCTCTTTGCGCATTTGTTCCCCAAATAGGGGCTCCCCATTTCCCACCACCCACACCCCTATGTGGGCTGGGCACGCCATCTGCACACAGAACCTTGCTGCAGCGCCCAGACTGAATGTAGCATCCCCATCCTGCTCCTGACCTTGCCGTCGCCTCTGAGGCCGGGGTGGAACACTTGCCTTGTCTCTGTGGTGACGAAGCAAGCATTCCACCAGGCCACTCACACTGCCTGCTCTCAGTGGCTGCCCCCCAGGACTGGGGAACTCCAGTGGGGCTGAGGGGACTGGGCATTGCCATCTTGAATGATGAAATGCAATTAACCAGAACAGTACTGATCAGCTGCCTCCTGTACGCCTCCTACTGGGGATGGAGCCTGAAACCCAGGCATGTGCCCTGACGGGGAATCAGACTGTGACCTGGTTCATAGGTTGACGCTCAACCACTGAGCAACACTGGCTGGGCAGTACCATGCTGCTTTGATTACTACAGTCTTGTAGTATAGTTTGATATCAAGTAGCATGACACCACAAACTTTGTTCTTCTTTCTCCAGATTGCTGTGGCTATTGGAGTTTGTTAGTGGTTTCTTATAAATTTTAGGGCATTTTGTTCTAGTTTTTTGAAAAATGCCATTGCTGTTTTGCTAAGGATTGCATTGAATCTATAGATTGCTTTGGGTGGTATGGATATTTTAACAATGTTAATTCTTTCTATCAATGAGTATTGTATATTCTTTCATTTATTTATATTGTCTTTAATTTCTTATACTTTTTTTGAGTATAGATCGTTTACCTCCTGTGTTAAATTTATTAATAGGTATTTGGTTTATTTTTTTATGCAATTGTATATGGAATTGTTTTCTTAATTTCTCTTTCTGATAGCTTGGGTTTGGTGTATCAGAATACAACCAATTTCTGAATATTAATATTAATATTAATGTATCCTGCTACTTTACTGAACTCATTTACAGTTCTAATAGATTTTTAGTGGAATCTTTAGGGTTCTCTCTTTATATGCGGTACCATGTCATCTGCAAATAATGACAGTTTTATTTCCTTCTTTCCAATTTGGATGCCTGTAATTTCTTCTTCTCATCTGAGACTTTGGGTAGGACTTCTAATACTATGTTGAATAAGAGTGGTGAAAGTGGACATCCCTGTCGTGTTCCTGGTCTTAAGGGAAACACTTAAGCTTTTCCCTGTTGAGTGTGATGTTACCTGTATGTTTGTCATACATGGCCTTTATTATTTTGAAGTATGTTTTCTCTATTTCCACTTTGCTGAGAATCTTTATCATAAATGGGTGCTGGATTTTATTAAATGCTTTTTTCTGCATCCATTAGCATAATTATATAATTTTATCCTTTATTTTGTTTATGTGCTATATCATGTTAATTGATTTGTGGATATTGAACCAACCAGAAATAAATTCCACTTGATGATGTTATGTAATCTTTTTAATGTACTGCTGAATTCAATTTGCTAATATTTTTTGAGGATTTAATAATAATCCTCACCCAAGGATATATTTATTGATTTTAGAGAGAGGAAAAAGAGAGAGAGAGAGAGAGAGAGAGAGAGAGAGAGAGAGAGAGAGAGAGAAACATTGGTTGCCTCTTATATGCACCCCAACCAGGGACTGAACCTGCAACCTAGGTATGTGCTCTGACTGGAATAAAACCTGTGACCATTCAGTGTATGGGACAACCCCCCAACCATCTGAGCAACACCGGCCAGGGCTTTTTGAAGATTTTTACATCTATATTTATCAGAGATGTTGGCCTAGAATTTTATTTTCTTGTAATGTGTTTGTCTCATTTTGAAATCTGGGCATTGCTGGCTTCATAAATCAGGTTATTGTTGGCACTCTTGAATTTTTCAGATAGTTTGAAAAGTAAATGTCAGTTCTTTTTTGAGTGTTTGGAAAAATTCACCTGTGAAGTCAGCTGGTCCAGGACTTCTATTTGTTGAAAGTTTTTGATTACTAACTAGATATTTTTGGTCGTAATCGGTCTGTTTATATTTTGTGTTTCTTCTTAAGTCTTGGAAAATTGAATGCTTCTAGGCATTTATCCATTTCTTCTAGTTTGTCCAATTTGTTGGCATATAATGGTTTGTAGTAGTTTCTTACAATTCTTGGTATCTATGTGGCATCAGTTGTCAACTGTCTTCTTTCTTTTGTGATTTTATTTGGGTTCTCTCTCTTTTTCTTGATGACTCTGGTTTAAGGTTCATAAATTTTGTTTATTTTTTTCAAAGAACCAGCTCATGGCTTCATTGATTTTTGTATTGTCTTTTTAAATATGTATCTTTATTGCTGAAAGTATTAAAGATGTTCCCCCTTTTTCCCCATTGACCCCCTCCACCCAACACTCACTCCTCCCAGGCCTTCACCAGGATATTGTCTGTGTCCAAGTGTTATGCATATATGCATATGTTTCCCAGTTATTCTCTGCCTCCCACCCCCGCCATGACTTCCCTCTGAGATTTGTCAGTTTATCCCATGCTTCTATGTCTCTGGATCGATTTTGTCCATCAGTTTGTTGTTCATTATATTCCACACTAGAGGCCCAGTACATGACATTCGTGCACTGTGGGTGGGTGGGGTGGGTGGAGAGTTCTCTCTCTTTTTCTTGATGACTCTGGTTTAAGGTTCATAAATTTTGTTTATTTTTTTCAAAGAACCAGCTCATGGCTTCATTGATTTTTGTATTGTCTTTTTAAATATGTATCTTTATTGCTGAAAGTATTAAAGATGTTCCCCCTTTTTCCCCATTGACCCCCTCCACCCAACACTCACTCCTCCCAGGCCTTCACCAGGATATTGTCTGTGTCCAAGTGTTATGCATATATGCATATGTTTCCCAGTTAATCTTTGCCCCCCACCCCCGCCCTGCCTTCCCTCTGAGATTCGTAAGTAAGTTTGGAGGAGTCCAATAACTGAGACTATTTCTACTACTATCATTGAAAAGCAAAAGTAAGTCAGGATTACCTTTGCAGCAATTATTAAAAATACTAGAGGCCCAGTACATGACATTCGTGCACTGTGGGTGGGTGGGGTGGGTGGAGATGGGGAGGTCCCTCAGCCCAGCCTGCGCCCTCTCCCTTTTCATTTTGTTGATGGTTTCGTTTGCTGTGCTGAAGCTTTTTAGTTTGATGTAGCCCCATTTGTTTATTTTCTCCTTAATTTCCCTTGCCCTATTAGATGTATTGGCAAACATATTGCTAGTAGAGATGTTTGAGATTTTTCTGTCTATGGTTTTTTTCTGAAGTTTTTATGGTTTCATGACTTACACTTAAGTCTTTTTTTTAAAGACTTAATTTATACTTTATTCACTTTTGAATTCTTGCCGTATTTTTAGCACATGTGTGTGTACTACCTTTTTCATAAAATAGAAAATTTTATTTCAAAAAATTCTATATGCAAAAGCAAATATTAAATATCTTTTAAAACAGCATGAATAGCATTGGTTATACTTTATGTTAATGGCTGTTAACAATATATTTCTAAACCTTGCTTGAGCATAAGAATCACTTGAGCTACTTAGTGAATATACAGATTCACAGGTCTCCCTATAGATTTCAGTTAGTAAGCCTGAGGGTAACTCAGGCATTTGTGTGGAAAACAATCACTAGCCTTCCATTCCCATACATTAGGGCGTTAGTTTATCTTTGTCCGTATAATTGAGAACCCTATTTCCTTTTTTTTCTCTCTTCTAAATCTTTATTGTTTTTTTACATATTTTTTTATTATTACATATGTGTCCTCATCCCCCTATTAGCCCCCCAAACTCCCACCTATGCCCTCAACCCCCTGTTGTCTGTATCCATTGGTTAGGCTTATATGCATGCATACAAGTCCTTTGGTTGATCTCTCCCCCGTACCCCCACCACCCCCTACTCTCCCTCTGAGGTTTGAGCATCTGATCGATGCTTCTCTGACTCTCTGTTTTTGTTCATCAGTTCAGGTTGTTCATTATATACCACAATTGAGTGAGATCATGTGATACTTATACTTTTCCAACTGAC
>NW_006296629.1:22959-25865 GCF_000327345.1 Myotis davidii | reverse complement strand
TGGTATGAGAGATGTCTGAGATTTTTCTGCCTATTGTTTCATCTAAGATTTTTTGTTTGTTTGTTTCATGACTTACATTTAAGTTTTTTATCCATTTTGAGTTTATTCTTGTGTATGGTATAAGTTGGTGGTCTAGTTTCTTTCTTTTCTTTTCTTTTTTTTTTTTTTTGCATGTACCTGTCCAATTTTCCCAAGTCCATTTATTGAAGGAACTGCCTTTACTTCATTGCATGCTCTTGCCTCTTTTTTCAAATATTATTAGTGTAGTGGCTTGGGTTAATTTCTGGGGTCTCTGTCCTGTTCCATTGATCTATATGCCTGTCCTTGTACCTGTACCAGGCTGTTTACATTACAGTGGCTTTGTAGTGTAATTTGTTATGTGGTATTGTGATTCCTCCAACTTTGTTCTTTTTCAAGATTGCTGAAGCTATTGGTGGTCTTTTTTGGTTCCATATGAAATTTTGAAATGTTTGTTCTAGATCTGTGAAATATGCCATTGGTATTTTAATAGGGATTTCATTGAATCTGTATATTGCCTTGGGTAGTATGGACATTTTAATGATGTTGATTCTACCAACCCATGAACACGGTATATTCTTTCACTTGTTTATATATTCCTCTATCTCTTTTTTCAACATTCTGTACTTTTCCAAGTATTGTTCTTTTACCTCCTTGTTTAAGTTTATTCCTAAATATCTTAATTTTTCTTGTTGCAATGGGAAGATTAGAGTCTATTTTCTTTATGTCCAGTGTGATTTTTAAAAAAATTCCTGTCTTCTACTCCATTTGTGCTGTGCTATTTATTGTTTTTCTAATTCTTCTAGGTGTGAGTTTAGATGTTTATTTGAAATTTTCTTATATTTTTGAAGTAGGCTTGTATTGCTATGAATTTTCCTCTTAGGACTACTTTTTCTATGTCCCATAGATTTGGGGTCATTGTATGTTCATTTTCATTTGTCTTAAGGTATCTTTTTTTTTTATTTTGTTTGTTAATCCTCTCCTGAGAATATTTTTTCCACTGCTTTTTCGAAGGGAGGGAGGAAGGGGAAGAAATATTGTATTTCAATATGGTAATGATTCGTCAATCAGAGACTGATTATTATTATTATTTAATAATTTGTTTTATTTAACAAATATTTAGTGAGCACATTGTCAGTTGCTGTTCTACATGCTGAAAAACATAGACCCATTCAATAATACTCTACTTCTTTATCCTTCCTCTCATTTCAATCCAAATGTCTTTCTAACATTCATGGGTTATAGGCTGTCACACAGGATACATAAGAATATAAAAAATTGTATGAAGGATTGTATTAAAATGATCAAAATGTTATCTTCCCAGTTACAGAAATATCATGCTTTGTTAAAGAACTTCCATGTCAGGTGGTGGCCGAAGAACAAAATAAACCTTAAAGGTTATGACAGCTCATGTTCAGATTTACAAGGGCCATGTGAAGACTTACATGCGCTTGGAAAATATTGTTGACTTTGGAAGACTGAGAAACAGGCATCTCATTTTAGTCCCTGTCCACCAGGGGGTGCTGCATCCCAACACAAACATTTTTTGTGTGAAATGTAGGCTTTGATTTATCTTTTCACTGTGACTTCAAAATTTCTTCATATTAAGAGTCAAGAACATTATTTAGGTGACACTCTAGAGATGAACTCTTCTCTAGGCTTGGTCACTGTGGTACTCTTAGTGCTTGGTAAGTAACACAACTCTCAATATATGGACTCTTTCTTCTGTTATGTGAGCAAATTCTTTAACCATAATTTTATTTAAGAGCTTTATGCCCAACTTGAAGAGACACAGATCTCTTTTATTTTTCCCCAGGACGAACCCGTGGAGACTCGGTGACCCAGACAAAAGGTCAAGTGACCCTTTCAGAAGGAGCTTCCCTGACTGTGAACTGCTCTTATGAAATCACAAGGTATCCCAGTCTTCTCTGGCATGTTCAGTATCCTGGAGAAGGTCCACAGCTCCTGAATGCCACAAAAGCCAATGAGAAGGGAAGCAGCAGACGATCTGAAGCCACATCCCATAAACAACTAAATACCATCCACTTGGAGAAAGGCTCAGTCTGCGAGTCAGATTCGGCCATGAGCTACTGTGCACTGATTGACACAGTGACAAACTGCAGGGGGAACTGAGCACAAACTCTGAGCAGCAACGAGGAGGCTGGCTGTTGAGGGTCTCTGACTGTTTTATCCACTATGGTGAATTTATTATTTAACATCAAATACACAGTACATTTAATTCAAATTTCTGACCTTTTAAGCAAATCAATAGAGTTGTTAGGATAATTAGATATCCATGCACAATTATCTATGGGAGTATCTAAGACAAAGGAACACTTTTATTTGATAAACTAGAGGCCCCATGCACAGATTCATGCACCAGTGGAATCCTCGGCCTGGATTGCGCTGCCTCACAATCTGGGACCCCTCTGGGGATGTTGGACTGCTGGTTTCGGCCTGATCCCCACAGGCCAGGCCGAGAGACCCTACTGGTGCACGAATCCATGCACTGGGTCTCTAGTATGTATATAAGATCTTTGGTTAATCTCTTCCTGCTCTCCCCCCTCCCCCCTTCCCTCTGAGATTCATCAGTCTGTTCCATGTTTCCATGCCTGTGTGCTGAGCGTCTGCCCCCTGGTGGTCAGTGTGAGTCATAGCTACTGGCCAGTTGGCCGGTTGCTTAGGCTTTCATATATATAGATAGTGGGGAGAGGGAGAGGGGCAGAGAGAGAGAGAGAGAGAGAGAGAGCGCGCGTGCACAAAGAAGGGTATGATAAACACAAAGCTAAGAAAATGCTGCTCTCTGAGGGGACAAGGAAGGAATTTACATGCCAAAGCAGTGCCACTGGAAATGTTCTAGACTTGTGGTCGGCAAACCACGGCTCCCG
>NW_006296629.1:21954-22332 GCF_000327345.1 Myotis davidii | reverse complement strand
AAAATTATTTTTATTGAAAGTGTTACAGATACCCCCACTCCCTATATTCCCCCATTGAGCTCCTCTACCTTGAACCAGCCCCTATACAGAGTATTCCAATATTGTTGACTATATTCTCTATGCTGTAATTTACATCCTTGTGATGATTTTGTAATTGTCAATTTGTACTTCTAATACTTTTAGTTTTTCCACCCATCCCCCAACCACCATCCCTTTGGCAACTATCAGTTTGTTCTCTGTTTGTTTGCTCATTTATTTTGTTTTTTAGATTCCACATATAAGTAAAATAATATGTATTTGTCTTGCTCACTGACTCATTTCACTTAGCATAATGGTCCCTATGTCCACACAAGTTGAATATTAATTTTTTGAAACTCT
>NW_006296629.1:17059-21922 GCF_000327345.1 Myotis davidii | reverse complement strand
GGAGAGAGTTGGAAATTAAGTCAAAGTGGAAATTATACACAAATTCTATTTTTCATCAAGCAAATTTTGTTGAAGTTATTTTCTCTGCAGATGGTGACCGTATGTCTTGGTTTCAAAAACTCTCCTGATGTCAAGAAACTCATTTACTTCTGCAGTACACAATGCATGCTATCATATAGTTTTCCTGTATCAGAATTTTCATGTAACTGAATTCAAAAAGTTCTCTGTCAAACTATGCAATTTAGGAACTGGGTCATTCTTCTTGGGATTCTTCAAGGTTCTACATAACCCATTGAAACACTGATAATCTAGAAACACTATCCACCCTTCCTCATACACTATTCCACAAACTTCTCTTATATAATGTGTTTTAAGAGAAATCACCAGCTTATACCTTCACTTATTGGAAATGTTGACTCCTACAGTCCTGAACTGTTTGTATTCACAATTTTGGAGAGATGACTGTGCCATCTCACTGGGCCAATGTGGGTGGAGTTTGCTGTTAAGATGAATGACAGAGCTGAGAGGTGATTGGGCCTCAGTGAGTCTGGTGAAACACACTGAGTGCAGGAACAACATTTGCCTTGGTCCAGGACTCTACACTCTTCAGAGCAGGGGCAAAGGCACCACAGCAACTTGGCAAGACATCATGAGGAGACACCTGGGGGCTCTGCTGGGGCTTCTGTGGGCCCAGGTTTGCTGTGAGTCCCAGATGGGGAACTAGGGAGTGTTCCACCGCTGTCAATAGAAGGGGGAAGGCAGAGCTGACACAGAGCTCCTATTCTGGTGTTTCTTGGGATATTTTACAGATTTAGAAACTGTATCAAACATCCCCAGTGACCTCCTATGTGTTTGTTTTTCTCTTTCCAAGCAGGGGTGACAGGGATGAAGGTGGAGCAGAGTCCTTCAGTCCTGATCCTTCAGGAGGGAACCAGCTCTTCTCTGAGGTGCAATTTTTCTACCACAATGACCAATGTGCAGTGGTTCCGACAGAATCCCGGGGCGGCCTCATCAATCTATTTTATTTAGCTTCAGGGACAAAGCACAGTGGAAGGTTAAGCTCCACACTGAATTCTAAGGACCTGTACAGTACCCTGAGCATCACAGCCTCCCAACTGGAGGACTCAGCCACCTACCTCTGTGCAGCGGATGCACAGTGCTGCCAGGTGATCTGCAGCCTGTACCCAAACTGCAGCTGGGCCTGCAGCCCCACCCCCCCCACGGGCAGGCATGTTGCCCCACATTAGGCTTGCACATCTTTGAGTTTTCAAATTTATGTTCCAAATCTCTTTTTTGTCCTAAAATTAGACTCTTCAGCACTGTCATTTCACCTTTTTTGGGCCTTATTTTTTCCCTGAAAACACTTTATAGGTAAAAAAACTCTTATATGGAACCATTAAGATAACCGATAAAAATGCCAAATACAATGCAGGCAGCACATAAATGACATGTAAATTACTTTGCTGGAAAAGGCTTGGAAAAATGTAGGGTGGTCAAGAAGTAGGAAGAGCCCTGGCCGGTTTTGCTCAGTGGTTAGAGTGTCAGCAGTTGGATTCCTGGTCAAGGGTTGCAGGCTCCATCCCTGACCCCAGTGTGTGTGTGTGTGTGTGTGTGTGTGTGTGGTGGTGCATGTGGGAGGCAACCAATTGATGAGTCTCTCTCACATCAACGTTTCTTTCTCTCTCCTGCCCCCTCCTCGCTCCCCTCCACTCTTTCACACACACACACACACACACACACACACAAAATCAATGGAAAAAATATCCTCCAATGAGGTTTAAAAAAAAAGAAGTATGAAGAGATTATTATGCTTTTTCAGTTAACTGAAGATGGTTCTATTTTCAAGGAAAAAGGATGAGAGCCTGTGAGATGTTTTTTAAAATTTGTATTAGGCTTATTCACTCCTGGAAATAACAAATATAAAAAAAATAATTTTATTGAGTGGCAAACACTCTAGCTTATTGCATATATTATCTATTTAATACAAATAGCACCCTGTAAATATGCACATTCTCATTTTATGTATGAATAAAGTGAGTGTTGTTGAGTATAGGTGACTTGCTTAAACTAACATTATTATTAAACTAGAGGCCTGGTGCATGAAATTTGTTCATGGGTAGGGTCCCTAGGTCTGATCAGTGATCAGGACCAATCTGCAGGGCAACTAGCAGGGCAATTGTGGGGCCCCCACCGGCACCCGCCTTGGCTGGCCTGGAGCTGCCCGCTCACCTGCCTTGCCCCTCGGTGCCATTGCAGGTTGGGGCCTGTGGGCTGGGGGCAGCTCCTGAGTTGAGTTGCTCCCTGGTGGTTAGTGTGTATCATAGGAACGGGTTGTTCCACTGGTCATTCTGCTGTTTGGTCAATTTGCATATTAGGCTATTATTAGGACTAATAAACATTTGTGCACTGGCACGGGGGTGGGGGGGGCGGTCCCTCAGCCCAACCTGTGCCCTCTCACAGTCTGGGACCCCTCAGGAGATAACCACCTGCTGGCTTAGGCCCGCTCCCCTGGTGGCAGATGGCAGGCCCAGTCCCGCAGTGTCTGCCCCGTCTCCCCCGCTCTGCACACAACAGGCCTGGATCTCACGCTGGGGCAGGTGGTGGCTGGGGATCTCCCTGCCGCCTGCCCCGCCACCCTGCCCCGCACACCACAGGCCCAGATCCTGCCCTGGGGCAGGCCGGCGGCTCGGGATCACGCTGCCACTGGCACCAGGTGGGGTGGCGCAGAGTTGCTCCCTGGTGGTTAGTGTGTATCATAGGAATGGGTTGTTCCACTGGTCATTCTTCTGTTTGGTCAATTTGCATATTAGGCTACTATTAGATAGGACTAGAGGCCCGGTGCACAAACATTTGTGCACTGGTGCGGGGGCCATGTTTGTCTATTATTAGATAGGATAATTAAAGCCGGGGTAACATGAGAGCTTATATTTTGAGCTACCTGATATAGAACAGCCTTTAAAACCACCTATTTCAAGTGATTTTTTTTTTGGATAAATTTGTACAATGTGTTTATATACATCACCAACAAAATATCATTTTTAGGTCATTTAAAATTAAATTTATTGGGGTGACATTGTTTAATAACATTATATAAGTTTCAGGTTTGCAATTTTATAACACATCATTTATCTATTGCATTGTGTGCTTACTTTCCAAAGTGTAGTCTCCCTCCATCACCATATATTTGATTGCCTTCACCCTCTTCAACCTCCTCTTAATCCCCTTCACTTCTGTAAACCATCATACTGTTTTCAGGATCTCTGAACTTTTTGTTTGTCTTGTTTGTTCATTTGTTGATTTTTGTTTTATGTCTCACATATGAATAAAGTCATGTGGCTCTTGTTCTTTTCAGTCTGACTCATTTCATGAGCATGACACTGTCAAGATCCATCCATATTGTCACAAATGGCAATATTTCATCCTTTCTTATGGCTGAATAGTACTTCATTATAGTATATATGTACCCCAAATATTTAGCCAATCATCCATAGACGAAATTAAGGATTTTTTCCCCATGTCTTGGCTTTTGAACTGAACTGAGGGCTACAAGTTAACTGCAGGTGGTTCTACTTTTAAGGCAAAGGAAGGAACCCATGTAATGGTTTCTAAAGTTTTTATTAGACTTATTCTCCCAGAAATACCAATATAAGAAAAATAATTTTATTGAATGATGGTCACTCAATCTAGATTATTATGTATATTATCTATTTCAGTACTGAATAACACTGTAAACAAGCACTCTCATTTCACACATGGATAAAGTGAGAGTTTAGTGGATAAGTGACTGGTTTGAACTCAAATTATTAATAAATTTTTGAAGCTGGTACAACATGAGCGGTTATAATTTGAGCAACCTGCTATAGAACACTCTATTGCATCATCAATTATTTTGATCAATAAATTTGTACAATGTGTTTTTGTATATTACAAGCAAAAGTATCCATTTAGGTCATTTTTTTTTTTAATCTTCATCTGAGGACATGTTTTTATTGATCTCAGAAAGAGAGGAAAGGAGAGAGAAACATCAATGTGAGAGAGAAATATAATCAGTTGCCTCCCATATGTGCCCTGACCTGGGATCGAACCTGCATCCTTTTAATTATGGGATGATGCTCCAACCAATTGAGCTACCTGGTCAGGGCAGTTTATTTTTTTTTTTAATTACTTTTCTCAAGGTGACATTAGTTATTCACATTATATAAATTTTAGGTGTACAATTTTATAATAAAGTAGAGTCTTAGTGCATGAAATTCATGCATGGGGGTGCTGTCCCTCAGCCTGGCCTGCACCCTCTTGCAATCTGGAACCCCTCAGAGGATGTCTGACTGCCTGTTTAGGCCCAATCCCACAGCAATCCCTAAACTGGAAGTCAGACATCCCTCTTGCCTGCTTGCCTGCCTGATCTCCCCTAACCACTCTGCCTGTCTGTGTCATTGCCCCTAATCACTTCCTGCCTGCCTGATTGCCCATAACCACTCTGCCTGCCTGCCTGATCGCTCCTATTAACTCCCTGCCTGCCTGATCGCTCCTATTAACTCCCTGCCTGCCTGATCACCCCTAGCTGCTTGCCTGTCTTCCTGATCGCCCCAAACCACTTGCCTGCCTGATTACCCTTAACTGCTCACCTGCTTGCCTAATTGCCCCTGACTGCTCTCCTGCCTGCTTGATCACCCCTAACTGTCTCTGCCTGCCTGCCTGATTGTCCCTAAACACTGGCATGCCTGCCTGCCTGATCACCCCTTACTGCTTGCCTACCTGCCTCATTGCCCCTATCCGCCTCTGCCTCGCCCCCACCACTGCGGCTTCATCCAGTAGGTTGTCCGGAAGGACGTCCAGAATGACGTCCAGTAGGTTATTTGGTTT
>NW_006296629.1:9521-15932 GCF_000327345.1 Myotis davidii | reverse complement strand
CCCCCCACCGCCCCCCCCCACCATTTGGGGGCAGGGCTGGCCAGTCAACACCCATGGCCCCTCCCCCTGGCCACTGGCCCCCAATCAGCCCTCCAATACCATTCAGGGGCTGGGCTTGCTGGCCCACTGCCCACAGCCCCTCCCCACAGCTGGCCTCACTCTCAATTGGCCCCCCACATCCCAATCAGGGCCGGGTCCCACTGGCCAATCGCCTGTGGAACCACCTCTGGCCAGCCTGGCCCTGATTAGGTCCCAATTGGGGTGGGCTGGCTGGCCAATTTCCTGCCATCTCCTCCCAACAGGCCCAGCCCAATCCACCCTGATTGGGGCCAGGAAGGCCAGAGACCACCCATGCATGAATTTGTGCACGGAGCCTCTAGTTTAGAATGATACCTTCACCATCCATCTGTGTTGTCCCATATGGTAGTATTTCATCATTTCTATGGCCCAAAAGCATTTCACTGTACATGATTACCACAAATTCTTTATTCAATTACACATCAAAGGAACTTAAGTTGTTTTCATGTCTTGGCTATTGTGAGTAATGCTGAAGTGAACATAGAGGTACATGCCTGTTTATGAATAAATATTTTTAAAAATTTCAGGTAGTTACCCAGAAGAGGGATTGCTAGGTCTTATGTTAGCTCTGTTCTAAATACTTTGAGGATTCTCCATAATGATTTCTATAGAGGCTGCATCAATTTATATTCCCAGCAGCAGTGTACAAGGGTTCCATTTAGGGCATTTCTAAGCAGCTCCTTATATAGAAGATCTTATGGAAATTTTCATTTTGTTTTATTAAAATACATCACCCCTTCTTGCATTTTGGATACATTTTTACTCATGATTTTGTAACAGCATTCACAGTTTGGGAAAGGGAGCAGAAAACTTCCAAGATTAAGCTAAAATATCCCTTATCTGTAACAGCCAGTGATAAAGGCTTCTGGCCACCAAAACTGAAGTTTAAACTTGCATGTGGAATAATTCAATGCAAATTGAATTTCAAACTGTACCATCTGGCATAGATAGGAATGACTGGGACCCTGAATATTAACATGAAGATATAAGGGCAGACTTCAGTGAAGCTGGAAGCCGTGACCCATGTGGTAGCAGAAGGAACCCTGCCCTTGGTTTAAGGCTCTGTTATCACTGTCTTGAAATTCTTAATAATTTTATCTTTGTACTGGTGCTTTTAAAGTTCCATCCACATATGGGATGGAAAAGGTGTGTGAGCAAAGGAGGTACATGGGGAAGAATGACACAAGACAGGAACACACAGAGGCCCAGGTTCACGGTCACAGCAGGGAGTGTCTGAGCTAAGCAGTTGTCAGAGCCACCTGTTGGGCCTGTGCATGCTCTCACCATCTGGGGCTTTGACATGCAGCAAAGGGGAGCAGTAAACTTTGTTGGTCACTGACTACAAAATGAAAGTGTATGCATGGACACTTCAATAAAGCAGTTTGGGAGTATCTTACAAAACTACACATACGCTTACCTTATGATCCAATCATGGTGTTTCTGGGTTTTTACCAATGAAGTTGAAAAGTTGTGTCACACAAAATCCTGCCCACAGGTGTTTATAGCAGTTTTATTTACAATTGTCAAAAAATTGAAAGTAACTAGAATGTCTGTCAGTAAGTGAATAGATAAATAAATGGTGGTCTATCCAAACAGCAGAATATTATTCAGTACTAAAAAGATATGAACTATCATGCCATGACAAATTAAGGAAAAGTTAAATTTATCTTACTAAATAAAAGAAGCCAATCTGAAAAGGCTATATACCACATGCATTTTGGAAAAGGCAAAACTATGAGGACAGTGACAAGACCAGTGGTTGCCAGGGCTGAGAGGAGCAGGAGAAATGACTAGGAAAAGGACAACGGGTTTTTGGGTGGTGAAATTAGTCTTGATGATGCTATAATGATGGATACATATCACTATACATTTGTGTAAATGTACAGAATGTACAACGCAAAGAGTAAACCCTACAGTACACTTTGGTGATAATGTTGTGTCAATGTGGGTTAATCAATTTTAAGAAATATACCACTCTCGTGAGGAAGTTGATAATGTGGTAAGCTATGCATGTGTGATGGTAGGGGATAAATTGGAAATTGTGTACTTCCTTCATTTTTCTATGGCTCTAACATGTCTGAAATAAATAAATTCTTAAAAAATTTAAACTCAGACTTACATGAAACTGCATGAAGAGTTAAAGTGTTTTAGATAAGTGAGTGGCTCCTCTAGAAACATGACCTAATGACATGTTTCCTCGTGTTTTTGAATAAGAGATCCCACATTTTCATTTTGCACTGGATCTCAAAAATAATATAACCAGGCCTGGCTGAGTATTTTTGAACCCCTGAACCCCCTTTGCAAGGAGAAAATCTGAAGACAGAATGCAATTAGGTTGTTTTAGGAAGTGTTTCTTGTTTGCATATTAGTAAGCTTATAGGTTCTAGGTTCTCCCAGTTGTGGAGATTTTCTTTATTATTTTCTAACAAGATCATTTCACCCTCAAAGGGGTCGCGACCCACATGTTGAGAACCTCTGCTTTAAACCAACCTCATTTAATAAAGGCAGAGACTAAATTCAAGATGCAAATATGAAACAATTAGATAGTGAATGGGCTTGGAATATGAATGCACTGGACTTCCTCATTTCCTCTTTAGCATCTTTCCCCTGCTTCTTTCCCATGGGACCATACTGTTGAGCAAAGAAACTGTGTAATGGAAGCGCAGATACTTAGATCTCTGCAGTCTGGGTCTGGGAAAGCCATGGTCCCTCAAATGGAACACCTGGATATAGAATATTTTTAAAAATATATTTTTATTGATTTCAGAGAATAAGAGAAAGAGGGAGAGAGAGAGAGAGATAGAAACATCAATGATGAGAGAGAATCATTGACTGGTTGCCTCCTGTATGCCCCCTATGGGGGATAAAGCCTGCAACCCGGGCATGTGTCCTTGACTGGAATTGAACCCGGGACCCTCCAATCTGCAGGCTGATGTTCTATCCACTGAGCCAAACCAGCTAGGGCTGGATGTAGAATTTTAATTTGTGTGAATATTTGACATGGTCAGGAAAGGAGCCATTGTTACTTTATCAGTAACCAGTCCATCACTCACTGGCTTCTGTAAGAGGAAGCTAAAGGTGATAGTGTCATCTTCAACACACACAGACGTATTTCTAAGGACTCTCCTGGAAGTAGCTAATATATTCATTATCCCAAGTGGACATTCCCTGAAGGCAGAATAAGAGTATAATGAACATTAAATCACATGTTGTCAGCAAATATGATCATTGGAATTGGAAGTCTCATGCAGCTGGAAGTTACGAAGATGCTAGATCAAGGTTTTCCTGGCCAACACATTGACAGTAAGTAAAACAATGTTATATGCAGTAATCATGGAGCTGGAAACTTTGCCCAAGGGATGACTATGTTTGTGCTGTAGTTAATACATCAAACACTGTTTTTCATATAGTTGTTCACATTCACATCACTTCATTCAGTTCTGCATGCCATACTGCAAAAGAGCAAGTATTGAGCTAAGTATTTGTCTCCAATAAGAGGAAAATCTGACCAGAGAAGGGTTTGGGAAGTGTGCGTGTGTGTGTGTGTGTGTGTGTGTGTGTGTGTGTGTGTGTGTGTGTGTGAATCCTCACCCAAGGATATTTTTCCATTGATTTTTAGAGAGAGTGGAAGGAAGGGGGAGAGATAAGGAAGGGGGAGAGATACACAGAGATAAATATTAATGTGAGAGAGACAGATGGATTGGTTGTCTCTTGCACATGCTCCAAGGTACATGCCCTTGACCCAAATCGAACCCGAGACCCTTCAGTTTGAGGGCTGATGCTAAATACTGAGCAAAACTGGCTAAGGCTGGGAAACCTTATCTGATGGAGAATGAGTGAAAGAATCAAAGATCCTCAAAATCAGGAAGTTTTACATAAATGAAAACAGACATTTATGTTCTGAGTTGATGTTTTTCACCGTAGCTGTTTTTAAATCTTTAAGGGTCTAAGATCTGGAAGAGAGATCAGATTTATTCTTTGTAATTCCTGAGGACCAGTGAGTTCAAATCATAGGAAAGGAGTCCCTACTTCCGAAAATGAGGTAGTCTTGGTTTAGGATCACTTTCTGTTTATAATATTCCCTTAGCAGACACAGGCAATATTTACTTTCCCCTACATTCATTCTCACAGAGGTGATCATAAAATTCCAAGAAATTCAAATGGATGAGAAAGGTATTTTTAAAATTTTTTTTTTGTTTAGCAATAGATAATTCTGGAAACTCACAGGAATGAGGAACATTGTCAATGTCTTGGGAAAAGAACATTGCGGTGGAGTTTGGGAGAAAAGTGATAGAATATGGAATCTGATCCAGCAATAGCCAGGGAGGCAGTAATCCATGCTAGGAGAGTTGGCTTATTCTTTAGAAGAAATTCTACTAAGATGGCAGTGCACCTCTGCTGATGCAGAACATGTGGAGGGTGCATTTTAGTGGATTCTGAATGAACAGGCTTTGGCAGAAGCACAGTCTTTTCCTTATTGGCTGGGTAGAATGTGAGAAACCCCTGTGATGGTCAGAGGAAAGGAGGGGGAACTTGGTAACAGCAGTAGCTCCCCTGGCTGTGATTGCAGGTCCACAATTGCTCCTGAGTAGGAAGAATGATGAAGACATCCACTGGAGCTTTGTTCATGTTCTTGTGGCTGCAGCTGGACCGTGAGTTGAGGGCTTCTGGGAAACAATATATTAGTGGATATTCTTTAGAAGCAAACTGGCTTTATTCAGGCTTCCTTAGTTATTGTAGAAAAAGAAAATTCTGAAGCATAATGATTTGGTCACTGTTCTCCTTTCTCTGGCTTTTTCTTTCTGCATAGGGGTCAGCCACGGAGCGAAAGTGGATCAGCATCCTTCTACCCTGAATGTCCAGGAGGGAAACACTGCTGTTATCAACTGTTCTTATTCCGACAGTGTCTCAAACTACTTCCCTTGGTATAAACAAGAACCTGGAAGAGGTCCCCAGTTCATTATAGACATTCGTTCAAATAAGGACAAAAACGAAGTTGAAAGACTCACTGTTTTCATGAATAAGGCGGCCAAACATCTCTCCCTGCACATCACAGCCACACAACCTGGAGACTCTGCCGTCTACTTCTGTGCAGCGAGTACACATTGCTTCCCAGGCACCTGCATCCTGTACACAAACCTGCGAGTGGGGCAGCCCCCTCTGCCTGGGACAGCACAGCGTTTGTGAAATTGTCTGCAAGTGGAATCTAATGTGTTGCATGTTAAAAACACATAATAGGAAGGTTAGTTTTCAAGATGACCCAGGAAGTGTTAGAACATTTTGTTGAATAGCTATTGCATATGGATTCTTGAAAGGAGCTAGTAATGTTTTATGTTGAAATCAAGACTTTAAAGATGAAATTACATTTGATATTTAGATACCACTCCTATATAAAACTTCTTACTGTTGATATCATAATCCTTATTATGGATGGACATTTAAGTATTTTATTTTAAAAATAGTATTTATTTTATTTTAAAACATTATATGCTAAACATTGAAAATATGTACAGTACAAAACCACAAAACTGATAAATCTGTAATGAGATAATATTAATATTATTTGGATCACTCTTTTAATCAATTTTTATTAATTAGTATCATTTTTTTGCTGACTGTTATACCTTGAATAGTGCATTTCCATTTCATCAAGTATTTCAGACATCTGCTTTTTAATAGCTGTGTGAGAGATTTTAATAACTTATAATTTTACTAGTGGCCTGGTGCATGAATTCATGCACATTGAAAGAAAATTAATTAGAAGAAATATCATAATATTGCTATTCTCCCTTTCTCTTAATAGAAGTGTCAGAGATGAAAGAAAATTAGTAAAATGTATATGAAAATAATATATAAATTGATTAATAAATAAACAATAACAACATGATATAACAACAACAAAGACATGATATAAAAATATGATATAAAAACAACATTGATAAAAGCAATGACTGATAAATTGATTAAACTTATTCTAACACTGAGGCCAGTGTCAGATGGGGACAAATCAATTCTTGGAATCAGAACAACCTCTCCTCCGCAGATCCTGTTAATACTTCCGCTTTGATTATGTAAGGTCGCAATCTTTTGATAATAAATCTAGTACCATTACAAAGACCCCATTTACTATTAAGATTTCTCAGTAGCATGAAGATTGCACCTACTTTCAATTTTAATTTATGACAGGGCATTCCCGAAGGAGTAATACTGTTAAGAAATTTGATGGGAAAATTTTCCCTTTCGGCATTATCTGTTGAATCAATGGAATCATCACTCTTGCACAGCTTTCAGAGCTTTGTGCAAACAACATGACCCTCTCTAGTCCCTCCCCCC
>NW_006296629.1:6634-9149 GCF_000327345.1 Myotis davidii | reverse complement strand
TGTTCAGCCCAGTGAAGCACCCCAACTACTCTTTCATGTAATTGTCAGCAACACAGCAGTAAATATCAACCTGAAGCACATTATTATTTGTAGATCATGCAGGGAGAACAAAGGGTGAAATATTTAACTGCAGCAGTGTTTGACTATATTCTGTGCAGTGAGAAAACTTGAAGTCATTTTCAAGGTCCACCATTTCTTACTTCTTTTCAGTCAGGTCAAGTTTCTAAGCTTCCTAAATCTCCATTTTCAACTAATGAAAAGAAAATGGGGTTCCACTGAGTCTCCTATCTACCTACTCCAGGGCCATGAGGATCAAATGAGATGAGGCATGGGAAAATGTTTTACAAATATATGTTGCAGTGTAAAGTGTTTCCACCTGAAGCTAGTCATTGCTAGGGAGAGGAAGCCAGGTGTTGCTACTTAAAGTCATTACCCAGACAGTCAGACACTTAGCATATTAGCCTTTTAGATAGATAGAGTTCTGGTGCACAAAATTCCTGCACAGGTAGGGTCCCTAAGCCTGGCTGGCAATCAGGGCCGATCAGGGCCTTCCTTCCCCAGGCTGCTGGCTGCTGGCTGTGGGCAGGGGCCTTCTTTCATTCTGTGTCACCCCCTGGTGGTTAGAACATTGTTCCCATATGCCAAGGTTTCGGGTTCAATCCCTGGTCATAGCTAATCCAGAATCAACCAATGAATGCCTAACAAGTCCGTGTTTCTCTTTCTTTCCCCCTTCCTTCATCTCTCTCTCTCTCTCAAATCAATATAGAAAGGGCATACAGTTCAAAAAGAAAGAAGTGAACCTACCTTAATTCACAGATATCATAATTTTCTAGTAGAAAATTCAAGGGAATCAACAAAAATGCTACTAGAACAAGTAAATAAGTTTAACAAAGTCAACTGTACACCTATTATATGATCCCATCATTCCATTCTCTGGTATTGACCATAGAGAAATGAAAAGGTACATTAAAAAATCTTATACACAAATGTTCATATCAGCTTTATTTGTTACAGCCCCAAACTGGGGCCAGGTGAATAGAAAAATTGTGTTAATCTCTCTATGATGGACTACTTACCTCTCAGCAACAAAAAGACTGAACCATTGATACTTACGAGACCATGGAAAATTTTCAAAATAATTATGATGAGAGAAAGAAACCAGACAAAAGAGTATATATATTCCATTTATGTAAAATCATAAAATATGCTAACTAATTTATAACAGAGGTGTTGCCTGAAAATGGGGATGGGTGGTGAGAAGAAAATTGAGGGAAGAATTAAAAGGAGACATGGGGGAAGATCCAAGGTAGTTGCTGATGGGACTGCAGGCTGCTAGATAGTGTGAGAGTGAGTGAACAAAAGGAGAGTGTGTGGACGTGCGGGGAGTGTCAGTATTTGTGAGCGAGGGACAGCTATACTCCAAGGGACTTTTGGGGAGTGACAGGTGCCTCATGACCGGGCAGCCTCTACTGCAGCTGAAATCTCTCCCAGAGCAGTTGGCTTTGCCACAGAGGCCAAGCCATCTTGAAGGGGAGATGGCTGTGATTGGATACTGACTGTGATCAGAACCTCAGCCTTACCTTCAACCAGGGAGATCTCGGATGCCACCCAGGACCTTACAATGACAATGCACAGGGACCAGTTACCTCAGCTGTGAATCCACAAGCTCTGGAACTCCAACCTCCCTGACCACGGGCACCTAGGATGTCTGCTCAGGGGGGAGACAAACGCTTGAATTTGCGGACGGGCTCTGCACCTTCTCACAGAGTAGAAGGAACAGCTGAATCAAAGAACACCCACCCAGAACTGGCGAATTAAACACAGCTGGCATTGCCTAAAGAAAGTCAATGCAGGACAGAGAGAGCTACATAACCAGAAATCATGGGGAGACAAAGAAACAGCCTGCGTATGAAAGAAAAGGAGGAATTGCCAGAAAAGGAAGTAAATGAAATGGAGGCAAAATATATGACAGAGAAAGAATTCAGAGCAATGGTTATAAGGTTGCTGAAAAGGATGGAAGACAAAATTCAACAATATGTGTAAGAACCAAGAAGAAATTAAAAATGACATCACTGCAATAAAAAACTCAATAGAAAGCATCAACTGTAGACTAGAAGAAATGGAGGAACTCATCAGTGAGCTAGAAGACAAGGTAGGAAAAAATACCCAAGCAGAGCAGCTTCTAGAAAAAAAACTTAAAAGCAGGGAGAGCCTAAGGGAACTTTGAGACAAAATGAAACAAAACAACATTTGCATAATAGGGGTGCCAGAAGGAGAGGAAACTGAGCAAGGAATAGAAAACCTGTTTGAAAAAATAATGACAGAAAACTTCCCTGATATAGGGAAGAAAAAACTCACACAAATCCAAGAAGCTCACAGAGTCCCAAACAAAATAAACCCCAAAAGAACGATGCCAAGACACATTATAATTAAATTCTCAAACAACAACGACAAAGTAAGAATCTTAAAAGCAGCCAGAGAGAGACAGAAAGTTACTTACAAAGAATCCCCCATC
>NW_006296629.1:1842-3954 GCF_000327345.1 Myotis davidii | reverse complement strand
CACAGGTAGCAAAATCTTAGATATATACTGAAGGAATTTCTTCACTGACACAGCTCCTAGGGCAATGGAAACTAAAGGGAAAATAAACAAATGGGACTACATCAAAATAAAAAGCTTCTGCACAGCAAAAGAAACCATCAACAAAACAACAAGAAAGCCCACTTCATGGGAGAACACATTTGCCAATGTTACCTCCAATAAGGGTTTAATCTCCAACATTTATAGGGAACTCGTACAACTTAACAAAAGGAAGATAGACGATCCAATAAAAAAATGGGCAAAGGATCTAAATAGACACTTTTCAAAAGAAGGCATACAGAAGGCCAAGAGCCATATGAAAACATGCTCAAAATCACTAATAGTCTGAGAGATGCAAATCGAAATGATAATGAGGCACCATCTCACACCTGTCAGAATGGCTATCATCAACAAATCAACAAATGACAAGAGCTGGAGAGGATGAGCAGAAAAAGGAGACCTCCTGCACTGCTGGTGGGAATGCAGACTGACTGCTGCAGCCACTGTGGAAGACAATATGGAGTTTCCTCAAAAAGTTAAAAATGGAACTCCCATTTGACCCAGTGATCCCACTTCTAGGACTATATCCCAAGAAACCAGAAACACCAATCAGAAAGGATATATGCACCCCCATGTTCATAGTAGCACAATTATCCATAGCGAAGATTTGGGAACAGCCTAAATGCCCAGCAGCAGATGAATGGATTAGAAAACTGTGGTACATCTACACAATGGAATAGTATGCTGCTGTAAAAAAGAAGGAATTCTTACCATTTGCAACACCATGGATGGAACTGGAGAGCATTATGCTAAGTGAAATACGCCAGTCAATGAAAGAAAAATGCCACATGATCTCACTCATCTATTTATATAAAAACCCTGGGTGTAATGTCACGTCTGAAGCTGGACCAACTGAAAGGAAGTTAGTCCTGCAGAGGTTGTCTTGGAAATGGCTGCGCCCTCCCCCACACCATTTGCAACACCATGGATGGAACTGGAGAGCATTATGCTAAGTGAAATACGCCAGTCAATGAAAGAAAAATGCCACATGATCTCACTCATCTATTTATATAAAAACCCTGGGTGTAATGTCACGTCTGAAGCTGGACCAACTGAAAGGAAGTTAGTCCTGCAGAGGTTGTCTTGGAAATGGCTGCGCCCTCCCCCAACTGTTTCCTGGAAGGCCAGGTTTCAGGCAGGAATCTGCCCTTGGAGCGTGGAAGTACTGAGTCCTGGGTTGCCTTGCCAAGAGCTGTATCCTCCCTGAGCTGTTTCCCGAGAGGCCTGAGAGAAGAACCCATCCTCGGAACACTAGGAGCACCCAGCACTAGTCAGTCCTGGGTTACTGAGGCAGAGGCCAAGGTATGGTAGAACTCTGGGTCTGGCTCAACACGGGGTGTGGCTGGCCTTCAAACCAGACCTTGACAGTAGGAAGGAGGGAGCCCCATTCCTCAGAGAATCTGCTGTTGGATAGCTTGCTGTCAGTGGCCTGCCAGCCAGGAACCCATTCACCTGCACTCCAGACCCTGATAGGAGGGAGGAGGGAGTCCCATTCTTCACGGAATCGACAGGTGGCCAGCTTGCTGTCAGGGGCCTGCCAGCTAGGAATCCTATTCACCTGAATATCTGTATAAAGTTTTAATACATTATATTAGAGGTCATGGTGGTACTGTTTTACTCACAGCGTCTACAGGAATTGTCGCACATTTACTTCTCCGTGGAAGCACCTTTCATTCTCAATATAAATTACCCATTCCACTAAATGAAACTTCAATTTCTAGACTCAATATAAACAGTGAAATTGCTAAAACTATTAAAAAGGCCCAATATCTCATTACTGATGAATGCACCATGGCATCTAGACATGCTATAAATGCCATAGACAGATTACTAAGAGAAATTTGAAAGTTGTATTTGGTGGGAAAGTTCTTCTTGGAGGGATTTTTGACAATGTCTCAGTATTGTACCATATGCTGTGCAATCAGCCATAGTACAAATGAGTTTAAAGTACTGCAATGTTTGGGGATGTTTCAGAAAGTTGTCTCTTACAACAAATATGAGATCAGAGGATTCTGCTTATAGTGAATGGTTAGA
>NW_006296629.1:0-1088 GCF_000327345.1 Myotis davidii | reverse complement strand
AAATGTTACAATAAGTTTAATCACTTTATCAGTCATTGTTTGCATCACTGTTGTTTTCATATCATGTTTTTGTCGTTTTTATATCATGCCTCTGTTGTTGTTATATTCTTTTGTTACTGTTTATTTATTAATAAATTCACATATTATTTTCATATACATTTTACTAATATCCTTTCATCTCTCACACTTCTGTTATAGAGAAAGGGCAAAGAGCAATATTAAAATATTTCCGCTAATTAGTTCCCTTTTAATGTGCACGAATTTTGTGCACCAGGCTACTAGTTAGGCTTATAAAGGCAAAACTCACAAAGGCACTAATTACATCCATAGGGTTGGAATGAGAAACTAGTTTGTTACAGAAGCTAAATTAAGCAAGTTAGTTATCTCTAAAGATTAATTATTGTTTTAGTTCTTAGAGCAACTGAATCTACAGAAAACATTTCCAGATTTTAATAGTCAACGGAAAAGCGATTAAAGCAATGAAAGCAAATTTTGTGGTTCTGGTTCTCAAGCACAGGAAAATAACCTTTGTAAAACCATAATGTGGGCTGGCAACATAACGGGGTGATTTATGTGAGTTTCCAGGTCTCAATCTGGAAACTGGGGTAACTGCCCTATTGTTAAAACAAGCAGGTGTGTACAGAAGCCAGGACAGCAGGGTTAAAATTCAAACAGCAGTTTTTTCTCAATATGAATGTTACTATGCTTCATTGCTTCACTGGCATGGGGTTGGGAACCTTTGCTCCTCATGGGGGACTTTTGCATCTGTTTTTTTTCTCTTCTCCTCATGGGGGACTTTTGCAGCTACATATCTCTCCAAATTCTCAACTGCTGCACATGGTATGGAACCAGCCCTTTGTGCATCTCTGCTTTTCTTACCAGTCTCCTTCTGTAAATCCTTGGTTATAAGACTTCTGTTCAGCTGGTCTTCAGTTGGGTATTCAGATCGATTGACCTATAATCTAGTTATAAATCTGGTTTAGTACTGGGGGAGATGAGTGTAATAGCCACTACTCTGCAGCCACCTTAGATTCACTATACATTCTTTTTTTTTTTGCAAGGGCAATATTTATTTTATTTTATTTTTT
>NW_006296628.1:0-281 GCF_000327345.1 Myotis davidii | reverse complement strand
TTGATGTTTGTGATTCCATTGCTTCACATTATCCACAGTGCCTGAACCAGAATGGTCATTGACAAAAAAATTATTCATTTTTGTAGATTCTTTTAAATTTTGAAAATGAACTGTATGTTCATTATCACTGACTTTATAATCACTCAAAGTGTGCATACATTTTTGGGACACCCTGTATGCATGTAATATTTATGTATGTATGTTTATCTACATACATATAAAAGCCTAAGGGACCGCCCAACCATTTGACCACCTGACCAGTAGCTATGATGCACACTGAC
>NW_006296627.1:5524342-5533790 GCF_000327345.1 Myotis davidii | reverse complement strand
ATACTGAGGATAGTTAAGTTTTGGGGGAGTCAAAAGTGATATGCAAATTTTTCACTGCATGGGTGTAGGCACCCTTAATTGCACATTGTTCAACTGTATAATGGTTTTCTATTCAATTTTCTCCTTTACTTTACTTTCCTCTGTGTGTGTGTGTATGTGTGTGTGTAATTTCTTTCTGCTTTGTGTTATTTGAGCTTCTTAAATCTGGGTTTGGTGGCTTTAGTTAATTTCAGAAAAATTTTAGCTATTATTTCTACAGATATTTCCTCTGCTGGGACCTTCTCTTTTACCTCTGAGTTTTAAATTATAGTTATTTTTATTATTTGATATGGTTACCAAGTTCTTAAATGTTTAGTTTTATTCATTATTTTCTATCTGTGTAACTTTAGATTATTCATTTTATCTTTAATATTACTAATTCTTTCCTCATATATGTTGAAGTTACTGTTGTACCCCTTAAAATATCTTTTTAATTAAATCTTTATTGTTGAAAGTAATACAGGTCCACTCCCCACCCCCAAGAGAGCATCAATAGACAAGTGATTAAAAACAATAGTACATCTATATATACTAATAAAAGGCTAATGTGCTAAGTGTTCATCCAACCAGTCGCTATGACATGCACTGCCCACCAGGGAGCAGATGATCAATACAGGAGCTGCAGTGTCGTGCCCTGGCCATTTACAGAGAAATGGCTCTGCGGACCTGGTGCCCACAAAGCAACACTCAGCCTCCCCCAAGTGGGATACAGGCCCCACCACCACCCCAGAGCAACAGCCCACCAAATCGCAGTCGATGCTGCCGAGACCCCATGGTGCAAAATTTGGCTCACAGCCCAGCCCGGCCCAGCCTGGAAATGGTCCCTGTGGGCACCAGGTAATGACATCATGTAGCAACGCCCAGCTTTTTCTCCCTAGCGACTACTAGCCTCTTTGGAGTTTCTTCAGTCCAGGAACACGACTTGCTTTATAGCCAGGTGCAAACATTTCACACTTTAACCAAAGCATTTTCCCGTGCCTCATCTCATTTGCTCCTCACAGAAGTCCTGGAGTAGGTGAATAGGAAACTTGGTGGAATCCTATTTTCTTTTCATTAGCTGGAAAATGGAGATTTAGAAAGCTTAAAAACTTGACCCCCCAAGCTCACATGTGTTTCCATCTGTCATTGTCGATCATGAATTTGGTTGACACCTCTATTATAGAGGAAGGGTGAATAGTGATATTAAAATATTTCTTCTAATTAATTTCCTTTCAATGTGCATGGATTTGTGCACTGGACCTCTAGTTTAAATAATAAAATATTACTTGGGCATAAAAAAGAATGAAATATTTCCATTTGCTACAACATAAATGGATATATATGGTATTATGCTTAATGAAATGAGTCAGTCAGAGAAAGACAAACACCATATGATTTCAGTTAGTGCAATGTAGAAATTGACATAAGCATATAAAGGCACAAATAAATTATCAATGGTATTTATAAATCAGGATTAAATGAAGAAATGTGATTTAGACACATATAGGAAGGTTAAACAAAGGTCATTTCATCACAAGTAAAAATACAACAAAGAACATAAACAGAGGCTACAAGTTCACCTATAAATGACAGTAAGCATTTGATCCACAAAATGCAAAATAAGCATGATGATAAGAAGTAGAAGATAGCCCTGGCCGGTTTGGCTCAGTGGATAGAGCACCGACCTGCGAACTGAGGAGACCCAGGTTCGATTGTGGTCAAGGGCACATGCCCAGGTTGCTGGTTCAATCTCTAGTTGGGGGCATGCATGAGAGAGCCAATCAATGATTTTTTCGCATCATTGATGTTTCTATCTCTCTCTCCCTCTCCCTTTCTGTCTAAAATCAATAAAATACATTTTTAAAAAAGAAGTAAAAGATAAACTGATGAAAAAGGTCAAAGTCAAAAATGCTGCCCCTCATAAAGATGATTATTAAATGCATGTATACATTTTCCACACATATACACATGCACACGGAGACAGATAGAGCAACAGAGACAAAAACAGAGGGTTAATTATATGCCATGAATAACCCTAAATTTTTTACACATGACCTGTCTCCTAATTTCCTAAGATTTCTCTGACATAATTATTACTAGTATCTCCATTTTTTAAATATTATTCCCTGAAATTCCAAAAACATTAGAAATTGCAATGACAACAATATAATAAAGGAAAAATATAATAAAGGAAGCAAACAGTGAACAATAAACAGAATATATACACATATGGAAATCTCACTCTATGCATAAACTGGCAAAGGTGTATTCTTCATTGTAAAATTAGAATAATTCAATTTTGAAATGAATAGTACTTTCAATAATGGATCAGAAAGTGTGATTCAAAAGAGTTCTTAATTAACCTTATGACAGGTTTTACTGCAAACTATATTTGGGTGTCGTAACAGTCCAATACCCTTACCCATTTAAGACACTTTAAATTGAATAAAAGCAAATATATAGGCTGCAAATTTTGAAATATGCTCAACCCTGCACTGGTCAAGTGCAGAGACACAAATGTAAATGAGTGAAAATGACTCACTCAGAAATACCTGCCCCCTGGCTGTTCTCTCCACTCTGTAACACAGCAGCCCACCAAATTCACCCCACAATAGTCTCCATTATGGAAGCCTGGGTCCTATTAAAAAAATATTCTCCAGGAAAATATTTTGGAACTCACAGCTTTTCTGAGAGCTTCTTTAACATCCTTGTTCCTTAGACTATAGATCAGGGGGTTCAGCATGGGAATCACTACTGTGTAGAACACTGTGGCCACCTCATCAGTATCTGCACTGTTGCCCAAACTGGGGCGGAAATAAGTGAATAGGATTGTTCCATGGAAAACAACAATGGCTGTGAGGTGGGAGGCACAGGTGGAAAAGGCTTTGCGTCTTCCCTCTGCAGAGTGCATCCTCAGGATGGTGATGAGAATAAACAAGTAGGAGGTGAGGATGATCACGATGGTGGTGACCTCATTGAATGAGGCCACAATGTATAGCAACAATTCATTCATAGAGATATCAGAGCACGCAAGAGATAGGAGAGGGGGCAGATCACAAAAGAAATGCTTAATCACATTTGATCTGTAGGATGGGATCTCAAGAGCTAAACACAAGTGAATCAGAGAACACACAGTCCCACCGAGGTAGCAGCAAGACACCAGCTCCACACAGAGAGTCCGGGACATGGTGACCATGTACAGCAGTGGGTTGCAGATGGCCACAAAGCGGTCATAGGCCATCACGGCCAGCAGGAAGACTTCACTGATTGCATAGGCACAAAATAAGTAAAACTGCACCATGCACCCCAGGAAGGAGATGGCTTTGTCTTCATTTACAATATTAGCTAGCATCTTTGGCACGATGATTGTAGAATAGCAATAATCTATAAAGGACAGGTGGCTGAGGAAAAAGTACATGGGAGTGTGAAGTCGAGAGCTGACCTGAATCAGTGCGATCATGCCCACATTTCCCAAAACTGTGACTCCATATATGAGAAGGAACACTATGAAAAGAAAGACTCTCAGCTCAGGAATATCTGTTAATCCAAGAAGAATGAACTCTGTCAAAACAGTGCAATTCTCCTCTCCCATTTCCCATATATCAGGATGGAAAAACCAAATGATAAGTTTTGTATTGCTTCTAGAAAGAGAAGAAAGGAGACAAAAAACAAGTATATAATTTCAGAAAAATATAACAGTGATGTCTATGGAGCAGTGTATTTCTGAGATATAACAGAAACAATATTGTCATATAATAAATAATATTAATTGTCTAGTTGGTCCCACTGATCAAAATTGACTTAAACATCATCAGAACCATTCAATGATTCCAACCTTTCTTGATCACAACAGAGTAAGATGATGAATGAAAGTTCAGAAGTTCCATGGGTTTCAAAACAGATTCAATGGTACACTTCAAAGGCACACAGAAATTATCTCCTGTTCTCTGACAAAATATAAATTCTGTCCACCAAGGTAACACTTACTGAGGTTGCATAAAATATAAACTACTCTTTATTTTAATCTATCATGTTCATAAATTTGAATAAAAGTTTTTCACAATTCTATTTTTGAGGTGACTATTTTTTGAGATTTGTGGCCCATAAAAACCCTTTAAACTTGGAATTATGAAAAAAGAAAATTAAAATATACACTGAAAATTACCATTTTTGTATCACTTTAGCAAAGTGGTTTTATCAATTATAATAGCAATGACCTATGCTATTAAAGACTCAGGAAGATGGAACTTGTCCATAAATTTTTCTGGAATATAATTAAGCTGCATATATTAGAAGACTTAACCCCGATAACAATAAAAACTATCTTATACTTTCATGGGAGATTTTAATAAGATATATTAATTACATTGACAAAATTGTGAAAACCTACATCCAAAGCTACATTACAGCATTGTTTATAATATTAACAATCAGAAAATTTAATTGTCAAAAAGAGCAATTGTTAAACTATGGAGCATCATATTTAGGGTAGAAGGCTATTGTGCTATTTGAAATTATGTTTTGGAGATGGTTAATTTTTAAAAGATACATAATAAAAAAACAGGGTGTATACATGTAAACGGAAATGAAGATGTACCTGTGGAAGTATGAATACATATGATAGAGAGGCACATCAATTCAACCTTCAGAATATAAAGTGACAAAAGTATGGTAGTTACCAGAGGGAAGGGGACTGGGGGTAGTAAAGGGTGAAGAGGGTCAAATATATGGTGATGGAAGATCTGACCTCTTGTAGTGGGCACATGATGCACTATACAAATGGTGTATCATAGAAATGTACACTTGAAACCTATGTAACGTTATTAACCAATGTCACCCCTATAAAGGTAATTAAATATAATTATAAAAGTTACTTTATTAACATAAAAAAGAATTAGGGAGTTCCTCCATGGTCACAAATTTTAGATTCCATGACAAATGTAGTCTTCATACACATCAACATTTGGTGTTCCAGAGGAAATTGTTCTAATTTCACCATCAACTATCTCTCAATACTAAAAGACAAAAGCATTTGAATAGCAAGGGCACAGGAATATGGTCTGTGAAATCATTCTCTAATTAGCAGACAAATGAGTTCACTATATCTTTAAAATAATGTTTTCTAGGAAAACATGTCCATTTTAATTTTCAAGTAACCAGAGTCTAGTTGTAGCTAACAAACCTGAGTGACAGACATTTCCTCCCTGGTGCTGGAGATGTTAGGACAAGTGTGGTACCCAGTTAGAGACTTATATGTAATTAAAGCTCCTGAGGAAGGGTCCCTCAAATTGCAAATCAATTATTAATTTATATGGTATAACAAAATACATAAAAAATTAAACTAAGACAATGTATGGTGTAATGTATAATAATTAATCTCTATGGAATGCCGTTAAGATATTTGTTTTTTAAATTATCCCCATTTGGGAAAAACCTATTTCCAACCAATGTGCCTCCTTCTAGATATTATGGTGCATTACAGTGTTACACCCTGGTGTCATATAAGTGGATCACAGCCTATTATTGCCATAACAACACAAATATTTCTTATAAATTCTCCCTTTCTTATGACATTATAAAATCTCCTAAATTCCTATAGGGCACAGTGACTAAAGCCATACCAGAATTCCTTAAATACCATAAAAGTAATGAACCTACTGGTCAGAAAACTATATAACAGTTCGCATTTATTAAGCACTTGTTATGTGTGAGAATCTTTGCTAAGTATTATACAATATTCATTCATTTCCTCATGATGATAATCAATAAAGGGATGTATAAGAGGTTTAAGAATATTATCTTGCTTTTTGAAATTGAGAGCAAAAGCAAAGAAAATATATTTATGTTCTGTTTTATGCTTCCTTTCTGATAGAAAGGTGATACCTACCGATCAGCGTAAATATATTATCAATTCATCTGGCCACTTAATTAAGGGTATATCGCAGTTTTCTTCATCGGCACTATTATTTTTTTTATACTCAAGTGCCTGACAAACTTTGATTAAGGAAGCATCCAATTCAAAGAAGAATGAACACATCATCCACACAACTAGGTAAAGAGCCAGGCCACCTTGCCCCACTAGGCCCCTTTGTTTTAGAGATCTTGATTGGTTTCAATAACTGACTATGAGGGCTACCTTTTCTTTCTCTTCCTGTGTTTTAAATACTCACTCTGTTTTAAATCCAATATTAGAAGTAAGCCCACACACTTTACAAAGTGTTCTCTCCAGTATTTCCAGTACCCAACTAGCACCATATAGTTATTGCAATATTAACTATGATATTCCTTGAGTTGTTTACATTCCTATGACTATTTACATTCCAAGAGAGAGAAACATTGATCAGTTGCCTCCCATAGACGCCCTGACTGGGGATAACACCTGCAGCCTGTTGGCTGTATGGGATGATGCTCCACCCAACTGAGCCACCCAGCCAGGGCTGTGGATTATTTTGATGGTCATAACTAGAAGGGATGCTGCTGGCATCTGGTTTGTAGAGCCCCTGTGTGCTGCTTCACATCCTACAGAGCATCTTGATTGGTTTCAATAACTGACTATGAGGGCTACCTTTTCTTTCTCTTCCTGTGTTTTAAATACTCACTCTGTTTTAAATCCAATATTAGAAGTAAGCCCACACACTTTACAAAGTGTTCTCTCCAGTATTTCCAGTACCCAACTAGCACCATATAGTTATTGCAATATTATTAACTATATTCCTTGAGTTGTTTACATTCCTATGACTATTTACATTCCAATGACTATTTGTTAACTACCAATATGTACATTTTTAAATCCTCACTCGAGAATATGTTTTTATTCATTTTAGAGACGGCAGAGCAGCCTCGAACAGACTATCAAACTACATCAGGAAGGCCGGGGAGGGTTGGAAGGCAGGAGGGGCTGTGGATTAGAGATCAATCGAAGGACTGTATGCATGCATATAAGCATAACCAATGGACAAAGACACTGGGAGGTAGGGGAGGCCAGGGAATTGTCAAGGGCGGGGAAAAAAGGAGACATATGTAATATTCTTTGTAATACTTTAAGCAGTAAAACAATTTAAAAAAAACATCCTACAGAGCAACTGATATCACTCCATAAGCAAAGTATTGTGTTAAGACTTCTGTAGTTGAAAATCATTTCTCCATATGTAATAGCTCTTGCATTCTGTATTTACTGGTACTGTTTTACTTTGTTTCCTTCTATGATGTGTGTGTGTGTGTGTGTGTGTGTGTGTGTGTGTGTGTGTTCATTCTGTGTTTGGTGTTATCTGAGATTCTTGAACCTGTGGTTTGGTGTCTTTTATTAATTTTAGAAAATTCTTAGCCATTATCTCTACACATACTTCCTCTGCCCTGACATCATTCTATTTTAGTTCTGAGTTTTCAAATAGAGTTATTTAGACTGTTTGATGGTCATACAGCTTAAAAACTTTCCCTTGTTTCTGCACTTCTTTTCTCTATTGATCTACCTGTATGTTCACTAATACTTTCCTTGAGTATGTTAAGGCTAATGCTGTGCCCATATTTATCTCTAGTGGGGGTTTTTTCATTATTATTTCTAGCAAATTTAGTTTCCATGACTTAGTTGAAATTCCTTACTTATTCATACAGGTTGATAACTTTCCCACTAGTACCCATAGTCTGATATCTCTAACATCTAAATCACTTTCCAAATTTGAGTCTGCTAATGTCTTTGTTTCCCCGAAACCAGTCATTTTCTCCTGCTCATTTGTGCTATGTCTATGTTTTTTTAAATGTATACCATGTGAAGATCAATAAAGACAAAGTAAATAGCATTTTGCCTGAAAATGATTTCTATCTTTTGCTTAGCATTAAGTATAGTGCTTTAACCTAGGCTTCCGTTTTGTTATTAATATGATTACCTCTGTGTTCCACAAACTTCAAATTCATCTATTGCTATCTTATTTGATGGTGGGAGTTCGTTTGCCAAAGATTCTCAAAATGTAATCCATCCTAAGCTTTAGGTCTTCTCTTTGCATATGGACCTCTCTCTAGATTCTTTCCCTTCTCCTAGCAATGAATTCAGTTACTGGGGACTCTATTCTTTTGTTATTTGAGCTCAACTATCTGATGGGCTTTCCAGAAAGTTTTTAAGCTTACAGAATAGCTAACTTTCTGTATTATAACATAGGAAGCAAATTTCTTTCTAGTTTACTATCTTCTATACTTGAGCCAAAACTTTGATTACATTGGTTTAAACAAGATTCAACTAAGTATAAGTGCAATATGTTTTTTAGTTGTCATTTAGAATAGTACTAAAGACATTTTAAAACTTCTCTAAATCTGAGAAAGTAAATTTTTCTAGTGACTGCATATTAATTTCATTTTAAAATAAATATATTACCAGGAATATAATTATATGTATTAAATTATTAAAATTAACATTTATAAAAAGGGTTCATAAAACTATGTAATAAATTGTGCCTTTCAAGTAGTCTACCACCAATATATCCTCAAATATAGCAATATGATAATAGGGGTGCACAATAAATACTAGTTCAGACTCTGTTACAATTCAAACTATATTGAAAAGAACAGCTTTTAGTTACAATTATTCCTACTGTTTCCACAGCCCGATCCTCCTACCACTGTCCATACCTATGAAAAAATATGAAATGTACCTCAACATAATAGAAGTCATATATGACAAGCCTATAGCTAACATCATTCTCAGTGATGAAAACTGAAAGCATTTTCTATAAGATCAGGAAAAAGACCTGGATCCACTCTAGCCAATTCTATTCAACATAAGACTGGGAGTTCTAGCGAGGGCAAAGACAATAAATATAAAGAAAAATAAATACATGTCATTCTAATACAACTCTGTAGGATAGTTAAAATTAAATATGACTCAAGGACAGAGAAATAATGTGAAATCTGTTGATCTATGTATTTTAAATTAATCATGATGGAAATAAAAGTTATGGTATACACTGATAATAATAGATTTTTCTTTTTCAAGTTAAATTTGTGATAAATTTTTTATAAGTCAACTAAAAATTTAACAGATGTATCGATTTTAAAAATTAATTCATTTAAGTGGCACATGAGTAAAAAATTTAAATAACACTAACATAAATCATGTTCTGCATAGCAGCTGTAAGAGGTGCCAAAGAAGATTCAAAATCTCAAATGACAATAGAATAAGATGAAATGTTACATCTATATTTATTGAAAAGTGTAGTGCCTCTGTGGTTGAAATCTCAATTACCCATCTTTATTTTGTCACTCACTAATTCTAATACATTGGTCAGAGCACTTAAACTATGTTTTCATTTCTTCAGAATAAAAGTTGACTTATACTTCTAACTTTACAAAAATATAATCATCCTACACCAAGATAGAGAAAAATACATGAAAACATTTTAAACATGAGTTTTTCAAAGATTCCTATCAAGAGTAATATAAC
>NW_006296627.1:5520667-5524159 GCF_000327345.1 Myotis davidii | reverse complement strand
GAGAGAGAGAGAGAGAGAGAGAGAAAGAGAGAGAGAGAGAGAGAGAAACATCAATGATGAGAGAGAATCATTGATTGGCTGCCTCCTGCATGCCCCCCACTGGGGATCAAGTCCGCAACCTGGGCACATGCCCTGACCAGGAATCGAACCAGTGACCTCTTGGTTCCTAGGTCGACACTCCACCACTGAGCTACACCCGGCTGGGCAGTAATATAACATTTTTGCTATTTTTTTCATTGTTGTTCTAGATAACTTAAAATTAAATTAATGACAATATACAAAAGAAGGTAGCTTATTTGTAAATATATAAAACATTTTGGTTACCACTATATATGTAAATATTTAGAAAATTTTGATATTATTTTATCATTGTCAGTTTAAAATTATATAACCATACCAAATTATTTTATGAACCCGTATAAGACTGTTGTCTGGTTTTCATTTTACCCTCACAAAAACAACCAGAATTTTTCCTCCCCATAAGTTTCTGTACAATTTTGGAATTTTATTCAAATACAAACAGTTCAGGACCAAAATAAAGGAAATATAAGGAATTGAAGTAAAATTGATGATGGGCTTTAAAAAGATGTACAAAGTTACAGAATTTTAAAAATTAGATACCTGTGTGTCTGAGGGCATCTTTTAATTAATATGACTACTATTAGAGAAAAATGAATCCTCCCTAATATACACAATGATATAGATTTGTTATTTCCTTATTTAGATTATCATTGAAATTGACATTTAATTTAAAACAACATTCCAACCCAAGGAAAGCAATTAGTTCTCAATGCTTACAACAAATATACTCGGTTATTTAATGAAGACTGCCCTAGAGAGTCCTGATGAAAAGAACTGAGATGTGCTCCTAGTCAAGCTGCCATATACATTAATTAGACATTTATGCTGATAGTCAGGTAATCAAAAGTAAAAAGATAAGTGGACCAAAACGCCTCCCTCATAAAGATCTACTCCCTTGCTGTTCTCTGTACTCCTGCACAGCAGCCCACTGATTCATCCCTCCACCAGCCATCACTATGGGACCCTGAGTCCTGCTAAGAATATATTCTCAGAGAAAATATTTTGGAGCCCACCACTTTTCTGAGAGCTTCTTTAACATCTTTGTTCCTCACACTATAGATCAGGGGGTTCAGCATGGGAATCACTACTGTGTAGAACACTGTAGCCACTTTGTCAGTATCTGTACTATTGCCAGTACTGGGCCGGCAATAAGTGAAAAGGATTGTTCCATGGAAGACAATGATGGCTGTGAGGTGGGAGGCACAGGTGGAAAAGGCTTTGCGTCTTCCCTCTGCAGAGTGCATCCTCAGGATGGTGATGAGAATAAACAAGTAGGAGGTGAGGATGATCACGATTGTGATGACCTCATTGAAAGTGGCTACAGTGTAAAGCAGCAGTTCATTCATAGAGACATCAGAGCACGCAAGAGATAAGAGAGGGGGCAGATCGCAAAAGAAATGGTTAATCACATTTGATCTGTAGGATGGGATCTCAAGAGCTAAACACAAGTGAATCAGAGAACACACAGTCCCACCGAGGTAGCAGCAAGACACCAGCTTCACACAGAGAGTCCGGGACATGGTGACCATGTACAGCAGTGGGTTACAGATGGCCACAAAGCGGTCATAGGCCATCACGGCCAGCAGGAAGACCTCCGTTACCACACACGTGCAAAACAAGTAGAATTGCACAGCACATCCCAGGAAGGAGATGGCTTTGTCTTCGTTTACAATATTAGCTAGCATCTTTGGCACGATGATTGTAGAATAGCAATAATCTATAAAGGACAGGTGGCTGAGGAAAAAGTACATGGGAGTGTGAAGGCGAGAGCTGACCTGAATCAGTGCGATCATGCCCACATTTCCCAAAACTGTGACTCCATAGACCAGAAGGAACAGCATGAAAAGAAAGACTCTCAGCTCAGGAACATCAGATAATCCAAGAAGAATGAACTCTGTTGCGATGGTACAGTTTTCCTTGCCCATGTCCCCACTTCATGGGAGTTGGAGAAAAATATTAACAGTTATTCTCCATTATACGATCCCAAATTCAGTTTGGACTGTCTCCTAAAAAAGACATGAAAATAAGTAGGATAGTTAATTTTTTTCTGCAAATGGGACATTGCTCTTGTGAAGTTTAGAAAATACCCAAACATTGGTGCATACAAATGCATAGAGATCACAGTTTCATTCACAGATCACACAAAAGCATTCATATCCATAGACTCAGTGTGAGTCCTAACACTAGTCCTACACAATTTTGGGCCTTGAAGGGAATCATTATAAGACATCCAATATTATTTAATTACCCATCTTGTTTTATAAAATTTCAATCCCTATTACCTGCTGACTTTTTAGTCAATACTGGGAAAATTGGGATCCCAAGGAAATAATTCTTTTTAATTATTATACTGTTTACCACTGAAATGCTGAGAAGTATGCTTAATTGATTGCTAAACCACAAGTTTTTTTACCAATATTTTTTAGAAGGCAAAAGTAGTTTTTATACATTTTTCGATGAAATTAGCATAGTGATATTGTTAATTAGCTATTTAATGTCAGCCATTATTTAGTGAATTGGTACTCTTGGGTTCAAATTTCCTGCAACTATGACTCTGAAGCCTTATAATGACCTATTTGACAAATGAATTTACTGCTTTAAATTTATTTTAAGAACTAATCAAAGAGGTGAATATGAAATTATTAACAAGAATATTTGCTGCCACACTGCAGCATTGTTGATGATAGTAAAACTTAGAAATAAAGTGTCAACCAGGATGGATGTTATCAGAGTTATTATACCTATATATTATGCTTATTAAACTTACATTTTTAATAACTTGTAAAATGACTATGCTAAAATGTCATTATAAAATCATAAGCCATGTTGCACAGATATTATATATGTATACATAATTTTAATTGTATATTTAAGCCTCGTAACACACATAAAATGTGAATATTTTATTCCAATTGTTTTTTTAAAACACACAATATAGAAACTTGCCTGAATTCTTACAAAACATGTTATGGGATTGGCTCAGGAAGAAGCATGTGATTTTTTTAAAATATATATTTTGGCCCTAACTGGTTTGGCTCAGTGGATAGAGCATCGGCCTGCAGACTGAAGGGTCCCAGGTTTGATTCCGGTCAAGGGCATGTACCTTGGTTGTGGGCACATCCTCAGTTGGGGGGTGTGCAGGAGGCAGCTGATCGATGTTTCTCTATCATCAATGTTTCTAACTCTCTATCCCTCTCCTTCCTCTCTGTAAAAAAATCAAATATTTTTTTAAAAGCAGTGATTTACTGTTACATGCTACAACATGGATAAACCTTGAACACATTAGGCTAAGCAAAGGAAGCCAGACAAAAAGGCTATGTAATGTATAGTTCCATTTATATAAAATGTCCAGAATAAGTAAATTTCTATAGACAGAAAGTAGATTTGTGGTTTGAAGGAAGGCAGGGATGT
>NW_006296627.1:5517407-5519913 GCF_000327345.1 Myotis davidii | reverse complement strand
CTGCAAATCAGATTGTTCCCATTTCTCATCAAGATTGTTTTCCAATACACAGAGAAAATATTTTCACAAAGGAGTGCTCAAAATATGACATTTCTTGAGACACTACTTAAGGGAGGGGCAAATACAGGTTTTTAAAAATATGACTAATACTACTGCCCTCCTTTGCAATTCTTTCTTCTCTTATACAGGGCTATAATAAATTACCTCAAGGAGAAAATAAAAAGAACAAGCTTCCAGATCCCAGAAAATAACATGTATGTCCACTCCCAAAAAACAGAGTGTATAGTTCAACCAACCAACCTGCAGGACAGACCTTGCTTCCCCTGTTTCTGAAGATGTTATGATGGGAAATATTATACCTTTATGGTGTGTGTGTGTGTGTGTGTGTGTGTGTGTGTGTGTGTGTGTGTCCCTGGGGTCCATGGTCCTTAAGCGTCCCTAAATAATTGTTGATCTCTGTGGAACACCAACAAGATATCAAGAAAACACCACCATCTTGGGACTCAAATCAGTAATGACTTCTACGAGATATTAACAGGGGGAAACTATCCCAAGTTGGTATATATTACTATAGTCCAGTATAATGCCTTGAGAGCTCAGGGTGAATTTCAAGGTGTTGTATGCTTCATCCAAGCATCGATCTGTGAATCAGAGATCACACTGATGTTATGAAATCTGTAAACAGGGCTTATAAACTTCGCCTTTGACTTCTACGAGATATTAACAGGGGGAAACTACCCAAGTTGGTATATATTACTATAGTCCAGTATGATGCCTTGAGAGCTCAGAGTGAATTTCAGCATCAATCTGTGAACCAGAGATCACACTGATGTTATGAAATCTGTAAATAGGGCTTATAAACTTTGCCAGTCTTATATTCAAAAGCTCCTTCCTTAAGAGCATAGGATGTGAAATCACACCAGAGTTCTGCCAAATACCAGAAAGGGGTAGGAACAACCAACCTTCTTGTTGACCAATTTCTATATGTTAGGTACTGTTCTGAATACAACTATTAAGATATTTCATCTTCAAAACACTAAATCAAAAAGACATATACATCCATATGTTCATTGCAGCATTATTTGCAATAGACAAGATATGGAAGCCACTTATGTGTCCATCAATAAATGGATATATAAATAAGTGGTGTGTATATACAATGAAATATGACTCCACCTTAAAAAAAATCTTGCCATCTGCAACAACATAGTTGGACCTAGAGGGTATTTTGCTGAGCAAAATAAGTCAGACAGAGAAAAACAAATACCATATGACTTCACTGATACATGGAATCTAAAGAGCAAAATAAATGAATAAACAAAATAAAAACAGGCTCACAGATACAGAGAACATTTTGATGGTTAACAGATGAAAGAGGTATTGGAAGGTTGGGTGAAAAGAATGAAGGGACTGAGAAGTACAGATTGGTAGATACAGAATAGTCACAGGCATGTAAAGTACAGCATAGTACTTTATAATATTTTAATAATATTGTAATAACCATGTATAATGTCAGATGGGCACTAGATTTATCAAGGTCTTCACTTAGTACGTTATATAAATGCTTAATCACCGGGTTGAACACCTGAAACTAATATAACAGTACATATCAACTATGATTGAAAAATTAAAAAATTATTAAAAAGTCATTTTCTTTTTATAAAAATAAGTGAGACTAGTACAGTCACACACCTTTACAAATGAGGTGACTGAGGTGCAGACAGGTGCAACTTGCCCGAAGTCACACGTGGAATGACTGATAGGATGAGGCCATACGCTGCGTTTGGGTTTGTGCGGCCCGTATGACTGTGTGAGGAAGAGCAGGGCTACTGAATGGTGCTGGGATGCCATCCTCCTTACTCAGTGCCAGAGGCCGCGAAATGAGACTGCCTCGGGTGGGGTGGGTGGACTACACTCTGGTTTTTTGGAAATGGACATGCATGATACTTTCTGGGATCTGGAAGCTTGTTCTTTCTATTTTCTCCTGGGGGTAATTTATTACAGCCATGTGTAAGAGAAGGAAAAATTGTAAAGGAAGGCAGTAATATTAGAAATATTTTTTTAAATCCGTATTTAGCTCTCTCTTAATTAGAGAGTATCTTAAGAAATGTCACGTTTTGATATCATTTAGGGATACATTAATTAATTGAAATTAAAAATCCAAACACATATTTCTCATAAAAAGAAATATTTCCTAAACATTCTTTAATTTTTGATTAATTATATTACATCCAAAGTTGCAATGCAATTATGTTTCAATTAGTGGTATAATTATCATTGTGTCATTGCAAAGTTAACTTAATCTAGAAAGAAAAACTTTTGATATTCCCAAAGCATTATTATCAAAAGAAATAAAAACATTAATGTAATTAATACAATTATAATGTTCAATGGAAGGGAATAGAGCTGAATATGTGTATAGAAGAAGGAAAGACACAAATCTGACTATTTCAGATGTTCTTAGTCATGTGTTTTAAATGAATTATGTTATGCAATGGAAATTACA
>NW_006296627.1:5515904-5516657 GCF_000327345.1 Myotis davidii | reverse complement strand
TATTCAAGCAAAAGTGACGATGTTAACAATGTCAGGTATTTTTAATTGGCCAGTTTGAACAGGTCTCAAAGCTAACAACACTCTGGTTTTCATTTTATTTCGAATAAGATTGTGTAGACAATTAGTTTTCAACACTTAGGGTACTTCCAAGCACATTTTTTTAAGATGGGAGTTCAGTTTGAGGATTCAGAGATAGCTAATGTTCAGACAAAAATAATAAGTATAATGTTTTTTATCTTTGCATAGGCAGAAAAACAGCATGCAATACAGGTAGGGCAGGCTCTAACCATGCTTACTTCTTGCTTCTAAGATTTTCTGAGATCCAATCTACCATTTTTGAGTGGTTGGTGAAACCTATCATAGCTTATTATACTGCCACACTGGAGCTCCTTTGAAAACACATTCAGGATATAGACCATGTATCTTCAATTTCCCAGTCATGCCAAGTTACCTGTATGTACAATACAGCTCATGCAGACGCGCGCGTAAGATGGGAGTTCAGTTTGAGGATTCAGAGATTATGCTAATGTTCAGACAAAAGTAATAAGTATAATGTTTTTTTATCTTTTCATAGGCAGAAAAATAGCATGCACTACAGGTAGGGCAGGCTCTAACCGTGCTTACTTCTTGCTTCTAAGATTTTCTGAGATCCAATCTACCATTTTTGAGTGGTTGGTGAAACCTATCATAGCTTATTATACTGCCACACTGGAGCTCCTTTGAAAACACATTCAGGATATAGACCATGTATCT
>NW_006296627.1:5506704-5514326 GCF_000327345.1 Myotis davidii | reverse complement strand
AGACTCAGAAAAATAGCATGCACTACAGGTAGGGCAGGCTCTAACCGTGCTTACTTCTTGCTTCTAAGATTTTCTGAGATCCAATCTACCATTTTTGAGTGGTTGGTGAAACCTATCATAGCTTATTATACTGCCACACTGGAGCTCCTTTGAAAACACATTCAGGATATAGACCATGTATCTTCAATTTCCCAGTCATGCCAAGTTGCCTGCAAAATACAGCTCATGCAGATGTACGCGCACGCGTGCACACACACACACACACACATTATGCAGTATTCTCTCAATTAAAAATTTGTTGGGTCATTGACTCAGTATTACATTCTGAACTCTTTATTTTGTTAGGCTTTTGTGTACTGAATAAAACTCCTACCTTATTGAAATGTGTCTCCCGAAACTGTCTACTCTGCTATCCAAGGCCAAGTGCAAACAATACCTATTTTATGAAGACATCTCTCCAAAGTCCCTAAATAGATTTGAACTTTTCTTTCTCTCAAACCCTTTATGATACTTATTTTCTATCTTATACAATGGCCACTTTCTTCATTGCCCTACTGTCAACACTAGATGTTGCATTCCTTGAAAATGAAGACTATGCTATCTTAACGGCTATTTGTGTCTTTATAAGAGAAATCCATGTGTTTATTGAAGGCCTAGTCTACTCCAGGCATGTTATATGAAAGAGGGATGAAATTAATGTTTATTGAGATTCTATAAGGTATTCCACATGCTACCTATTACCAGTGATGGCGAACCTATGACACACGTGTCAGAGATGACACATGAACTCATTTTTTTGGTTGATTTTTCTGTGTTAAATGGCATTTAAATATATAAAATATGTCTTTGTTTTACTATGGTTGCAAATATCAAAAAATTTCTATATGTGACACGGCACCAGAGTTAAGTTAGGGTTTTTCAAAATGCTGACACACCGAGCTCAAAAGGTTCGCCATCACTGACCTATACTATCTTTTAATCTTTACAATCAGATTAGAAGCCATCTTATGTTATCACAAATTTGTAAATGAAAAATTAAAGTGAAAGACACTGCTGATTTTTCTTCAGTAAGAGACAGACTTAATTTTGATCTCTTTGAAGCAAAATCCACGTCCTTTCCACTGTACAACATTAGCTCTTCAATAATTTAAAAAATATCTCTTTAAAATAGACCTTTAAGGACATACTTTATTTGCATGTAGGTACAAACTCTACTGAAACAATATGCTCAACAAGAAAAGACTTTAGTGTCCATCAGCCTGCTGACTGTACCCTTGACATCTTTATTTCTCAGACTGTAGATCAGGGGGTTCAACATGGGGATGACCACTGTGTAAAACACAGATGCCACTTTAACTGTGTGCCTGGAGTTTTGGGAGTTGGGCACACAGTAGAGGAAGAGGATGGTGCCGTGGAAGATGGTGATGGCCGTCAGGTGTGAGGCACAGGTGGCGAAGGCTTTGCGGCGACCGCTGGCTGAATGCATCTTGAGGACGGTGACAAGAATAAATACGTAGGACGTGAGAATAATGAGTAGTGTGCTGACCTCATTAAAGGTGGCAAAAATAAAAAGCAGCAACTGGTTGACATAAGTATCAGAGCAAGAGAGGGAGAGCAGTGAGGAGAACTCACAGAAGAAGTGGTTGATTGTGTTGAACCCCTCAAATGATAGCTTGATAGCAGAACATGTGAGTATCAAGGAGCACGCTACTCCCCACGCATACGATCCGAACACGAGCAAGGCACGGAGCTTCTGGGACATGGCAACTGTGTAGAGCAGAGGGTTGCAGATGGCCACAAAGCGGTCATAAGCCATCACAGCCAATAAAAAGGATTCCGTTACCACAAAGGTACAAAAGAAAAAGAATTGTACAACACATCCTAGAAATGAAATGGTTCTGTCTTCTACGACTAGGTTCACCAGGGTCTTGGGGGCAACGATGGAGGAATAGCAGAAATCCACAAAAGAGAGGTGGCTGAGGAAAAAGTACATGGGGGTGTGCAGCTTGGGGTTAATTTTGATGATGACAATAATCCCAATATTCCCTACAACAGTGACACTGTAAATGGCCAGAAAAATCAAGAAGAGTGGGACCTGCAGTTCTGGGTAATCTGAGAAGCCCAAGAGAGTGAACGTGGGCCCACTTTTATTCCTCTCTGACAGTATCATGGTTTCTGTTTCTCAGAATCTGAATGAGTCCTAAAAAGAAAAATATTAAACCAAGTGAGGGTATAAAAAGCTGGGTTAATATTCCTTATCAAACTGATAAACGCAGCAAAAATATCTTTCAGAATTTCTCTATGGGTTTCTTATGCAAGTTATGCTGAATGTATAATATTTTTAAGCATGATAACATTTTTAAATGTTTCTTTATGTAAAAAATACAATTATTGAATTAATTTTCTAAGTTCTCAATTGTACTATTTAATATTTAAAAATAGTACGAGCGCAAGGGAATTATGGTATTTTTAATCAAATCCACCCATAACACTTTCAGCTCTCCTTTTTTAATGTCATAAAAGATAAGCCTAACATCACTGATTTTGTCAATTATGCAATCAGCAATAAAAATGAGAAATTTGTAAAATTAATGTTTGCCTCATACATTCACACTGTGACATTAAGAATTAATACTCCTGCCCTGACCGGTTTGGCTTAGTGGATAGAGCGTCGGCCTGCGGACTGAAGGGTCCCGGGTTCGATTATGTCAAGGGCATGTACCTTGGTTGCAGGCACATCCCCAGTGGGGAGATGTGCAGGAGGCAGCTGATTGATGTTTCTTTCTCATCGATGTTTCTGATTCTCTGTCCCTCTCCCTTCCCCTCTGTGAAAAATCAATAAAAAAAATTTAATACTCCTAACACTTTAAATTTGTGCCTTTATTGTTAATTTCATATAACACTTTAATCTTTTCCTTTGTTACAATATATTTTTATTGATTTCAGAGAGAACGGGAAAGGAAGAGAGAGATAGAAACATCAATGTTGGAGAATCATTGACCAGCTGCCTTCTGCCTACCCCACACTGGGGATGGAGCCCACAACCCAGGCTTGAGCCCTGACCAGGAATCAAACTGTGACTTCCTGGTTCATAGGTTGATGCTCAACCACTGAGCGACGCCAGCCAGGCTAATCTCTTCCTTTTCTGATCCAGTAAGTCTGATATAAAAATAAATCTTTACTTTTTTCAGATAGCATTGCCCTCAGTGCAGGGAGTCCTAGCTGTCCATACTTCCTCACGGATTGAGAAACAATAAAATTAGGACAAATGATAGATCATCTAGTCTGCTTTCTTATTCTCGAAGTGATAAAACAGAAGCTGGAGAAACCATGACTTTCCCATGACATGCAAATAAGGAGCAATTTAAATGGCTATGACTAAACCCTCATTCCAAACTCCCAGCAGATGTTCATATTTTATGCTGCACTCTGATCCATGTTCAAGGTCTAGATGCTAAGGTATTCCCTTTATTATTAATAGTCATACGTTATGACAAACTACAGATGTTATGGGTATGAGCAGTAGCCCAGTGACAGGGTACATCTGAAAGCAGCAGCAATATGAACTGAAAAGGGATTTAGGATTTTATTTTCTCCCAGGAATAACTAACTATAAAGACTCTGACTGAAAGACTTCCCTTTCCTAGGTTCTCTCTCTCTCTCCTCTCCTTCCCCCCTCCCTTCAAGACCTATATAATGTGCATTCTGTCACTATATCACCTGTAAAGGAGAATTTTAAAAACTGTCTCTCTCTCTCTCTCTTCCCCCCTGCTTCTTTCAACACCTATATAATGTTCATTCTGTCACTATATCACCTATAAAGGAGAATTAAAAATGGCACTAGAAAGTCATTTTATGAGACAAAATAGTAATACAGAATTACACAAGGCAAGGCAAAAGTAGGTTTGTATGGAAATTAATACAATACTTAATAAGTAATAATACAAGAATAAACTCTGTGTTTCTCACACTCACAACTGTACAGGGCAAAAGCCTACTTTTCTGACCCTATATTTCTCTAATTGCTGCCTAACACCTCTAAGATCCTCCCATACCAGGAAACTATTATTTCTAGGAAGGTTATCTCTGGTCCCACAACCCATGAAATAGCTTCAGATGGCCCATCAGTGAAGGTGTCAGATCTTATGTGAAACTGAGACACTCCAGGGTCCTATTTGCTCATATTCTTATAAATTTGAGTATGAAAAACAACCTCAAAAGACAATCCATCACAAAGTCACTCTATCACACTTTTTCTTAATATAATTCTTAATTTATCTGTCCTTTAAAAATTAATGCTATATTTAATGTAATGTCCCAAAAGCTATTATTAAACTACTAGTAAATTTTTCTATATATTTGAATCCAGGGAATATAATAGCTGAAATATTCTTTCTTATAATTTTCCTCCATTTTGTTGTAATTTTTGCTCTCAAGGCCCAATGTGTCCTGCTTTACAATCTTAAAGTTGGTATCTTTTAATTTTTTTCACTAGTCTATTTATTCTTTGCTTACTTCATTTTATTTAAATACTTGTGTGTCTACCTTGACTACTGCTCTGAGAAATTATAGAAGCAAGACAATGCCCATTTCCAAAATTCTCCAAGCTCTTCTTACCCCCACCCTAGGCACCTGCTGTCCATGGGGTTGTCACTGGGGAGCTCAGCTGAGCCAGGCCTTCTGATTGCAAAGCTCTGTAGGACAAGGGCTCATCCTCTTCCTGGCATGTTCAGATATGTAACTTTTGCAGTGACTAAATATTTCTCAAGCACTGCATAGATCTAAAGGGTAAATATCCCCTCTCACATTGTTTTCCAGATACCATACATTGAAATTAATATAAGTCTTTTGAATCTTAAAACAAACCTGCTGATGGCAACGGTACGACCTCTCCTGATTGGAAGGAATTCATATATTCTTATATCTATAATCACAACCTTTGGGATATGGACCCTAGAGACTCTCCATTGCCTCAAGCTCTTGAGGTCATGAAATAAACAATTAAAATTAATCACCTTTCTCTGAGGTTATTCTTGTGTACTGGAAATCTGGAGCAGCACGAGGGGCATTTCATATGAAAATTCATCTTTTAAAGTCACTTCTCCCAGCTCCCTGATCACTCCTATACCTTCCTACAGTTATCAAAATTACGTAATTATAAAAGTCATCATTATCGAATATTAACTACGTGACCACTATATGCCAGGAATAACCCTCTTCCTCCATACCACCCACTCAATGTTGGAGAAGTGCGAGATCCATCAGTTAGGTCATCATGATTCATTGAGAGTTAAAGCAGAGACATTTACGAAGTTCAATATTCAATCAGAAAAATGATCTAGTCCCCTTCAAATCTCTCCTATTCTATTATCCTTTCCCTCCTCCATCTTCTCCAGCTAGTCAGACCTTCTTGCCACTTTTCAAAAACAAAACAAAACCAAAAAAAGCACACTCATTCCTTATGGCCTTTTTACTATTATCATCCAAGATAATTTCTATAGTGCTTCTTTTACACTGGAATGTTTTCCCTGAAGTGTTTGTTCAAATGCTTGTTTGTTCTTTTGTTTGTTAATTTACCTTTATTGTTGAAAGTATTACAGATGTCCCTCTTTTTCCCAATGACCCCCTCCACCCAGCACCCACCCCTCCCAGGCCTTCACCGCACTATTGTCTGTGTCCATGGGCTATGCATATATGCATATAAACTCACCAGTTAATTGGTTAATCTCTCCCTACCCACCCACCCCGATCTTCTTTCTGAGAGTCACCAGTCTTTTCCATGCTTCTATGCCTCTAGATCTATTTTGTTAATCAGTTTATTTTTTTCATTAGATTCCATATATGAGTGAGATCATGTAGTACTTATCTTTCTCTGACTGGCTTATTTCGCTTAGCATAATACCAGTTCTCTCCATGCTGTCTCAAATGCATTTTTAGTGAAACCTTCAATTACCATGCTATTATAGTTCTGGATTACCCTACATCCCAATTTAGTGTTTAAAGTACTTATCATGGTTCAAATATATATTTAATGCTTATTTATTGAATTTATTATATATTGTTTGTTCCCTCCTGCTAGAAAAAGCTTCAGAAAAACAGTAATTTTTTTTATTGCTTTATTTACTAATGTAGTTCAAGCTCCTAGATCAGTGACTATCATAAAGTACCATGAATCTTTATTGAATGAAAAATATGACCTTCCATGGAACTGGGGATAGAGACAAACATACTAGAACTATGAGTAATTTGAATGCAGAGAAGAGATAGTTCAGAAAAAATGACGAGAATGTTTTTAGGGGGGGGTTATTAAAACTGGACAGTCAAAATAAAATAAAACTAATGTCCACTCTGTTGAATTTTCTATCTCTTGTCAGGTTTATTACAATAGAAATCTTAAATTTTCAAAATCAAATACAGCATAGTGAAATTGTCTACCAATGGGAAAAGCGCATCTCAAATATTCTCCTTTAGATAATCTTAAAACCAAAGTTTTATCCTGTCCATTCACTCAGCAAACATTTTTGCATACCCATTAAATGCAAGCTTATGCTATTGATATAAGAATAATACAGATATGAATTACATTAAAACTTTTATCTCAAAGGATATATAATCTCTCTGTAGTAACAAGCAATACCATTGAACATAGACTGATTAAAGGATGTATATTCACTGATCAGAATTAACAAAGTGACTATTTTTCAAACTCTTCTTTCTGGTGCAGGAATCAGGAAAAGGAGGTTTGAGCACATAATGAGAATATGTAACTATGCATTCAATCATTCTTTTATTCATTCAAGAAACAAATATTTATTATAGACTTATCCTTAGACAGGTACTATCTTAGGTATCAGGGGGAAAAGAGAGAAAGAATGTCCCTTTATCAACAAATTTATTTTTAATGGAGAATACAAAAACAAATAAATATGTAATCATTTTCTGGTAATAATTAATGATGAAATATATATAATTGAAGGAATCATTTTTTTTAAATTTCCTTGGTGGTGCATTTATTTTTTTTAATCTTTATTGTTAAAAGTATTACAAATGTTCCCCTTTTTTCCCCATTGACCCCTTCTAGCCCGCCCCAGCCACCCACCCCAGGCCTTCACCACAGTATTGTCTGTGTCCACGGGTTATGTATATATGCATACAATTTCTTTGGTTGATCTCTTAGAGAGGTTAGGCAAGACCACAATGAGGTGCTCTTTGAGCATAGACCATTGTGAAGTTATTCAAATAACTGGGGGAAGAGTGTTGAGTCTGGAGCAAAGAGTACAGCAAATACAACTCATTGTCAAATAGCTTTCTTATGTATCTCAATAATTCTGCAATTTATGTTGTTCTATACTTGCTAAATCCCTTTATCAAAAATGTAACATGGATATTTCAGGATGACATTATCTATGGCAGAAAGAAAAAGAAGGAAGCCCATCTGGGTGTGTCAATGGGTGTCCTTTAAGATGTGTTTATGCAATTAAGTTGGTATTCCTTAGAATACTAACAAAATATGGGATAATACTAGAGTGTTATTGCAGTATTCTTTCATTTAAAAAATTACCATGAAATAATTTCAGATCTTCAGAAATTTTTTGGGATGATAGAACCAAAAGCTTTATCAG
>NW_006296627.1:5499304-5506099 GCF_000327345.1 Myotis davidii | reverse complement strand
ATGGTCACTTGCAGTAACAAAGCAGACAGGCCTTCTCTAAAGTGAGTAAAGATTATCATCTCAGCTTTGTAGTATTTTTATGTGTGGGGTGGGGTTTTTTTTTTTTTATAGGATTTGAAGACATAAATGTTTTTCAGATCAAAATCCTATGGAATCCGTCCCAAAATTAACTTTTCTGGCATCATCAAAGGATTTGAGCTAACCAACACACAATATATTAACATCACAGCCACCTATAAAAACCTCATGCAAATATATGCTATTTTAGACGTGTTATAGGCTCTGCTCCTGTTGTTCATTGGGATTGAAAACACCTTTTGAGGTTGGTTCAGTGGGATGGAACTTTTGTGTCTATGACTTTCCAGAAGGCATCCTTCACGTCTTTATTCCTCAGGCTGTAGATCAGAGGGTTCAGCATGGGGTTGACCACTGTGTAAAAGACAGAGGCCACTTTGACCGTTTGCCGAGAGTTATTGGAGTTGGGCACACAGTAGAGGGAAAGGATGGTCCCATGGAAGATGGTGATGGCCGTCAGGTGGGAGGCACAGGTGGAGAAGGCTTTGCGACGCCCGCTGGCAGAACGGATATTCAGTACAGTCACAAAAATAAAAGCATATGAAGCAAGGATAATCAGCAGTGTGCTCACCTCATTGAAGGTAGCAAAACCAAAGAGCAGCAGGTGGGGAATGTGTGTATCAGAGCTCGAGACGGCAATGAGAGCAGTATATTCACAGAAAAAGTGGTTGATTACATTATAGCCAAAAAAATTAAGTTGGAGAGCATAGCAAAGGAGTACCAAGGGGCCAAACATGCCCCAGAGATATGACCCAGCCACCAGCAAGGCACAGAGCCTTAGTGACATGGCCACTGAATAGAGTAGAGGATTGCAGATGGCCACAAAGCGGTCATAGGCCATCACCGCCAACAAAAAGGACTCAGTCACCACAGCAGTGCAGGATAGGAAGTACTGCAACATGCAGCTAGCATAGAAGATACTTTTATCAGCCATGACCAAGTTCTCAAGCAGCTTAGGAGTAACGATGGAAGAGTAACAAAAATCAACAAAAGAAAGGTGACTAAGGAAAAAGTACATGGGGGTGTGAAACTTGGGGTTAATCTTGATGATTATTATCATTCCGAGGTTGCCTACCACGGTGATGATGTACATGATCAGAAACACGAGGAAGAGGGGGATCTGAAGCTCTGGGTAATCTGTGAAACCCAAGAGGACAAAGATGGTCTCCACACTCCTATTTCTTGCAGCCATCACTACGGTACATTTGAAGGGCACGGTGGGGGGAAGAGAGTTGTTTCTGTCAAAGGAATGTATGGCAGTAAGCAACAAGCTTATCATGAATTTCTACGGTAGACCAAAGAAAATGATAAAAAAGAGTTTTGGGTCCTAGTTTATTCCATACAGAACACGTCTCATGCAGATTATTGCTACAGGTATAACAAACCAAGCTGAGTCTCTTAAACACCTTTGCATTTCCATTGCAATTTGTGTTTTCGTAAGAAATGCTTATCGAATCACAGTGTGTACATCCACACTGACTAGTAGCATAATATGCACACAGCTGATAAAAATGTTTGCACATAGGTAAATGCATAGTGAGTCTGTGGGGGGAAAAAGGCGAAATGTTTGTCTCAAAAAAGAACTTATAATGCTACTGTATTCTGCCTGTACACATAAATCAACTAAAATCTTCAAGAGAATATGTTTCTATTCTAAGGATAAAGTAAATATTAGAGAAATCTAGGGAACATGTATCAATCCCAACTTAGCACCTTTTGTTTAGAAAAGGCGACTTCTTTCATTGAATACCTTAGCTACTGAGGGGTTGAGAACGATGGCTCCTTTTGACCTCTGAGTAGAGTATACACTTTATTAGGGTTTATAGCCTAAGAGTTAGCTTCTATTACAGCCCAGACATTGTATAGATACATCTCTTAAGGGTCTCAAGATTTACCATGTAGAGTGCTCTCAGAACTAATTAATACTCTTTCTTGTGAAAGTTTCTATACCAATAGAAAGTCCATATAAGGAGGATATGAGTATGTATCTATTTCCAGGTAGAAAATTTACTCTGCTCTTTGTGAAAAGGTTGTCAATGGACTTGAAGCCAAATATTTCCACAAAGAAGTTAACACTTCTTTCTTTAATGGAATTAAACTCAGAATTGGATAGCATTTACAGTGAATCACTATCAAAAGAAAACCCCATCATCACATTCGGAAAATATGTTCACTGTTTCATAGAAACCTGAATAAACTTACCTGCTACAGAGGAACAGGCCACCACCCTCCTTTTCTCATAAGCGGAGTGTAACTGAGTCATCAAGGCCCTTACATCTAACTTGTAGCCCCAGGGACGCAAACCCTGGAGAATCCCTAGCAACTTATTTCTCACAAGCATCAAAACAGGTAATCAAGGCAAATGCCAAGTCCCTCGTGTCATTTTTAATGACTAGAATTTCCTTGAAATTACACAGAAAAATTGCTGCTTGAAATGGACTATCGGCCTTTGTTTGCACGCAACCAAGCACCCTCTAGAATTAATAAAGCTAAGGTGTAGCCATAGTTCTCAAATTCTGCCTCCTCTACACCAAAATTCAGTAGGCCTCTTTTGATTTGGTGGACAGCATACACCCATTTTAGGCAAGTTACTCCAACCCATTTACAAAGTTACTCAAACTATCGTCCATTGTTTGTGAATCCCAAAGCAAGTCCAGTCTGCCATGCCAGCTTCTGTGTTATTTTGAACAAATGACCTGATTATATGATTGTCCTTGAAGTGTATTCACGGATAAGGATTGTGCAGAACTTTGGAAAGCCCTGATAGTGAATTGCAGATCAGACCATTAGAATTTTAAAACAAAGCAGCAACTTCCATAGCAGATAACTATTCACCTTTTGAGAAACAGCTTTCTGACTTTTTAATGGACCCTAATAGGGACTAAATGCATGACCATAGGCTACCACGTTATTCTGCGACCTACACTTCTTCAGCTGGGCGTTGTCTATCCCACCAACCCATAACATTAGGCATACACAGCAGTTGATAGCATTCCTGTTCCTGAAGACACAAGTAATTCACATGAGTACGTGGTTCAGGTACCCATGATCCACCTCGTGAGGAATTTTTTATGACAACCTGAATATGGAAGAAAGCACTGGGGCCTCGTTTTTAGATGATTCTACAAAAATGGACAGCTGTGACACTCTAGTCCTGTCCGAGGGTCTCGCTGAAAGACGGTGGTGAAGAACAACTCACCTAGTATTCAGAAATTTAAACAGTGTGCCTGGAATATTGGACTAGCCTTTCACACCTCAGTTATGGGACAAGCTCTGTTGGCAATACTTTAGAACAATGGTTCTCAACCTTGGCTGCACATTAGAATCACCTGGGAATCTTTTTAAAATCCTGATTTCTGGACCTCATCCTCTGGAAATTCTGTTTCTTTGTTAATAATGTTGTGGCCCCACCCCATAACAAAGAAACAGAATTTCCAGAGGATGAGGCCCAGAAATCAGGATTTTAAAAAGATTCCCAGGTGATTCTAATGTGCAGCCAAGGTTGAGAACCACTGCTTTACAGGAATGGAATAAGGGCCTCCAGAATGTGTTATGTGCTCTAAATCTGCAACCAGTATACAACTGCTACTTCTCCAGTAATTTATGGGACCCGGAATTTATGGGTGAGGGGTGGAAATGTTAATCATGTTAATCCATTATGACCCACTAGCTTCCCATAAGGGGAACCATGAGCTGTAGTCGTTTAGAGGAGTGATACTTCCACTAGGGAGCACAGGAATTGACCCAGCAAGCTGGAATTGTGACTTGTTTTAGCAAGAAAATGTGTTGGGAGCGAGGTTAAATAGATTCTGGAGCAAAGGCACCAAGATGCCTTATAGCTTCTACTTCCGGTCTCTCCAATCACTGTTCAGAGGTTGCTACATAAGGCAGCCAGGGTAACCTACTAACGAAGTGGTTCTCAACCTGTGGGTCGCACACCCTTTGGGGGTCGAACGACCCTTTCCCAGGGGTCACCTAAGACCATTGGAAAACACATATATAATTACATATTGTTTTTGTGATTAATCACTATGCTTTAACTATGTCCAATTTGTAACAATGAAAATACATCCTGCATATCAGATATTTACATTACGATTCATAACAGTAGCAAAATTACAGTTATGAAGTAGCAATGAAAATCATTTTATGGTTGGGGGTCACCACAACATGAGGAACTGTATTAAAGGGTCATGGCATTAGGAAGGTTGAGAGCCACTGTACTAGCAGATAAGAGACTTCATGGGAGAATACTGAGGCACCCCAGCCAATAGCCAGCACCATGTCAACTAACAAAACAGTGGCATCATTATGAAAATTTAGACCCAGAAGAGCTCCCAAATGATTGCAGCCATGTAATGAGGCCAGGTGTAGCACTGGACCAGAAGGATGAGGTACAGCTTCTGGGACATGGCAACTGTGTAAGGCAGAGACTTACAAAAGCCAGGAAGTGGTTATAAACCAGCACTGCTGAGAATGATTTTTTCTTTTTCTTTCTTCTTTTTTTTTTTAATTGCATGTGGTTTAGGAGGTAAGAACAAACAGAAGAATGCATCTTTTGTGCACTATATATCCCCTAAAACGAGTCTGGATATTATGATAAAGTTATGTGGAAACCCTGGTTTAAAACTGAAGAAAATTACAAATAAAATATGTGTTTACTTTATGTTTTACAATTGCCAACTTGCTCACACATATAAGATGAAGTTTTGTGGTATGTCTTTTTTTTAATTTTGTTTTATTGCTTAAAGTATTACAAAGAGTAGTACATATGTCTCCTTTTTCCCCCCTTGACCTTCCCCCGACCTCCCCTACTTGTGGTATATCTTTATAGTATAAAGTGAAGGCAGAAAGTTTTATTCAAGATCAACACACCAGGTTAAGGCCAGCAGATGAATAATCAATGTAGAGAACATTTCAATCAAAACAGTTGCAATAATGCTATACCTGTCTGGCAGATATGCCATGCAGGTAAAATGTGTAATTATTTAAAAGTTAACCTTTAAAAAACAAATCAAAATTATGCAAACTATTTCTGAAACATATTGTGATAGCCTCTGTATTAACAAATAGAATTACAAAATCAAGTTTAACACATTAGATTGCAAGATTAATAACTACATATTTCTCATTTTTGGTAATCCTTCTAGAAATTTCTATGAAATCAACATTTTTACTTGCTATGCAGAGTCATCAAGTTTAACACCACTTCCTACACTATAATAAAAGTACATGAGGCCCTGCGGAGAGACCCAAGAAGTTGACCAGATCTGAGAGATTATGTCTCTAGGCTCTCATTGCTAGTCTATATTCACACTCCTAGCTATAACATTTCAGAATTCCTCTATAACCCCAACATTCCAATTGCTTAAATGGAATTAGAGAATGATTTAAAAAATAATTCGCCATTCCAACTTAGAGTCAAGAAATTTGGATTTCGTGGTCTCATATTTACTGTTAAGTAAATTTCCTAGAGTTGCTACAGTAAATTTTCCCAATGTTGGTTGTGTAAAAGAATGGAAATTTTCTCATACTTCTAGAGACCAGAAGCCTAAAATCAAGGTGCCGGCAGGGTATGCACCCTTTGAAGATGCTAGGAGAGAATCCTTTGCATCAACCAGATTCTGGTGGTTCCTGGAGTGCCTTGGCTGGTAGCAGCAAAATGTCAATCTCTGCCTCCATCATCTCTAAGCCTTCTTCCCTGTGTGTCTCCTTGGGTTCTTTTCTCTATAAGAACATGCTCATTTGGATTTGGGGCCCACCTTATTCCAGTATAATCTCATCTCAATCTTTACCTTAACTACATCTTCAAAGAGCCTATTCTCAAATAGTGTCACATTCTGAGCTTCTGGATGGACATGGATATTTTGGGAGACATTATTCAACCTACAACACTATGTCACTTCACTTATAACTCACACTGAAATGAATAGAAGTCAAATTATCACATAAGTAATGACTGCAAGAGATTTAAAATTTTGGTGAATTGCCTAAGTAATTTAAATTATCATCTCTACCAGAAGCACTGAACGATTCTCAATATAGTAAATCAAATTCCTCTTGGAAATATAAATCTTCAACAAAATTGTATTGAGCGATGAATTAATTTCCTGACACTCTCCTTCACAACTTTGTTTCTGAAGCTGTATATCAGAGGGTTCAGCATGGGAATTACCACTGTATAAAATACAGAACCTACTTTGATTATGAGCCTTGAGTTTTTGGAGTTGGGGACACAATAAAGGAACAGGAGAGTCCCATGGAAAATGGTGATGGTGGTCAGGTGGGAGGCGCAAGTGGAGAAGGCTTTTTGGCGCCCACTAGCTAAAGGCATTTTTATGACAGTGACAAAGATGAAAACATAAGTAGTGAGAATGATTACCAGGCTGCTCACCTCATTGAATACGGCCATGGCAAAGCAAAGCACTTGGCTGATGTAGGGATCAGAGCAGGAGACAGAAACAATGGCAGAGTGCTCACAGAAAAAATTATTTATGATGTTAGACCCACAGAAGGATAAGGCCTGGAGAAAGCAGGTGAGTGTCAGGGAAAATACTATTCCCAGGGTGTAGGGTCCAGCTACTAGTGATGCACAGAGCTTTGGGGACATGACTACTGTGTAGAGCAGAGGGCTACACACGGCCACAAATCGGTCATAGGCCATCACTGCCAACATGAATGTTTCTGCCACCGCAAATACACAAGCCAAGAAGAATTGCA
>NW_006296627.1:5451394-5498937 GCF_000327345.1 Myotis davidii | reverse complement strand
ATGCCAGGAACAGGGGCACCTGGAGATCTGGAAAATCTGAGAAGCCCAAGAGAGTGAATGTGGCTCCGGCACTCCGATTTCCTTCAGCTAACAACATGGTTGTTACTGGAGAACATCTGAAATAATGATAAAAATAACAACAATGATAATAATGACAGTACACTTATATCACAGTTACCATGTGGCTGGGAAAAACATTAAGCTCTATTAACTCCTTTTTGTCCTGATTGTGAAAGTATTACCGATGTTCCTTCTTTTCCATTATTATGCTGAGAGAAATAAGCCAGACAGAGAAAGATCAATATCACATGATCTCACTTATATGTGGAATCTAAAGAACAAAAGAAGCTATATTAACTTTCATCTCCAAACAGCATTGGAGGCGATAATAGTTCTATTTGCATGTGCAGCCTATGAAGGGATGGTTCTGTCTCCCACAGACCATGAGTTGAACCATAATGTCCAACCTGAGGGTCACAAGAAAGGTAGCATCTGTGAGTCACCACAGGAGTTTCCAAACTTTGAAAATATAATGGATATTGAAAGAATATAATCCTGTATATCTTCAAGCTCTTGATGAATTCATCCTGAAGCTATAATAATCGGCTTAGTGTTCTACAAACAATCTGGCAACCTGGTAAAATAATGAAGTTACAGCTTTGACATGTTGTTCCCTCACACACCTTTTTTCTTTCCTACATAAGTGTTTTTCTCACTTACTGCCATTGATGCTGTCCACATACTGATCTAGATTCCTTATTAACTTTTAAATGGCTATTATTTTTATTTTATAATTTTATTAGGCATATCAGAGCATTAAATGCTCATAAGATCTCTGAATTGGAAAGCAACTTAAAATGTATTTTGCTCAAGCCTTTCATATTCTCTAGAGCAGTGGTCGGCAAACTCGTTAGTGAACAGAGCCAAATATCAACAGTACAACGATTGAAATTTTCTTTTGAGAGCCAAATTTTTTAAACTTAAACTATATAGGTAGGTACATTGTTATTAACTTAATTAGGCTACTCCTAAGGCTTAGGAAGAGCCACACTCAAGGGGCCAAAGAGCAGCATGTGGCTCGCGAGCCGCAGTTTGCTGACCATGGCTCTCTAGAGGAAGCTAGAGAATATGGTAATAGTTACCAATGGTTACATAATCACCCTCAAAATTTCCTGCCACTCTAAGTATTGTAGATGGGTTTTGATTAAAGTTACATATGTTATTATCTTGTTTGGAGTCATGCAATCTTTATTATATTTGTATATGTGATTTTGAGAAAGGAAAAGCAACTTGTACTCACAGCAGTTCATAACTGCAGAAATATCCTTAATCATTTAACAATTTTTTTCTTTTTATTTTGCAGTTTATTTTGGGTTCCCTTCCTTTGCAACTAAAGACTCATGATAAATCACACGTTATCTCATTTAATCCTGCAACAAGTTTTTGTTTGTTTTCTTTTTAAATATATTTTTATTGTTGATAGTATTACAGATATCTCCCATTCACCTCCCTCTTCCTTTACCATTAACCAATAGCATGCACATGTCTGAAATATTCAGGTTAATATAAGACAATTATTATGAATCTCATAAACAAAGATGCTGTTTTAGTTTTGCCTGACCAGATCAAGGTAGAAAGAAACTATTATACCCTTCATAGCTAAATGCCCCTTGTGCCATTCCAAACATGTATTTCCTACATGAGGAAAAGGGAATCAGCAGGCACAAGGAGTTAGTGACAGATCAGCATGATTTAAAAAGCATGGATTTGAAAACGTATATTTAAATTCAGTTTTAGGCTTTGTCATTTACTGTGTGATCTTCGGTGAATTACTGGAATTGTCTAAGCCTCAATTTCTTTATCAATAATATTGACATGATAATAGATATTTCATAGGTGTGTAAAAATTAAATTAGGAAATGATATTAATATACTGAGCACAAAATCTGGTAATCATGGGAGCCAGGAGATGCAGATTTCTCTATCCTCACCTCTTTTTATCCTTAGTGCTATGACTAATTGGTATTATTTTTAAACCCTGATATTATTTTTTAATCTAAGAAACAGATCAAGGATGAAAGTGGGCAGCAATGAATATCTAGGTACAATTTGGAATGTCTAAGGCTAGCTCCGCTCTTTCCTGGATCTCCCCCTTGGCCCTATTTGTCTTAATTCACCAATTACTCTGCTTCCACAAGTTGTCTCTGTTTCCCCCTTTACTTTCTCGTTATTATCTGACTCTTTCTTGTCCTCTGTTTACAACCGCAGGTCGGTGCCTTTGGGAGGCTTAGCGAACTGCAATCGTTCTCGGGTGAATTATGGTAGCCAGGTACCAGCCAGCTTCCCTGCTGCCAGACTGCACTGTAAGAGCATCAATTTCTTCTTCCCTTGATTGCAGTGATTATCATAACAGGCTTTGCTCTGAAAACTTTGATTTCTTCCTAGTAGCTAATTTATCAAATCTAAATTCTTCTGCTCAGTTTTACCTAAAGCCTTATCCTAGCTACCCCCCAGTAGTCAACCTTCTTTATTCACGCCAAATAAATGAGAGAGAACACAAGACAGATCACGGAGCCTGAAACCAACTCACCTGAAGATTCTGGTTTTTGCTATTAATAGTCTCCAAGGAAGTTCCCACTCAGAATTCAAAATTATTTTAAATCTAAAGAAGTTGGTAAATATGGAAGAAGTTTACAATAAATTTTAATTGTTGCAATGGCAACATATTTCTTTCTTAATGTCCAGAAAAGAGAGAGAGAGAGAGAGAGAGAGAGAGAGATTGAAATTGATTTGGAAACTGAATCTGACTCCCAGAACTTATGTAGGGCTTATGTATACTTCCATGACCTTGGGGATTTTGACCCTAGAGAATCTTTAATGAATTATTTCTTTTTATATCACAAACTCACAAATTAGACTGAATGCTCTCCTATGTGTATTTTTTATAAGAATGCAATTTCTTCTAAATCACTGAAGATGATGCTTCATTAAGCCTACCTTATAAATTTCTTTTAAAAATGTAATTATATAAAATGTACAAATTGATGTAGAAAATATGGTGACTAAAGTAAACAGCAAATGGAAAAATAAGTAAGCTAAAATGTAACTATTCAGAGATCATTTCTGTTAACATTTGCTGTGTGATTTTTCTATATTTTCTATGCATAATGTGTATGTGTGTGTGTGTGTGTGTGTGTGTGTGTGTGTGTGAGCACGCACGTGCATGCATGCATTGACATGCATAAATAATATAACTTTTGTTATGCCTTTTTCATTTCACATAAAATAATCATTATTGTTCTTGGAAACATTGATTTATTTTTTGAAACTAATGTGTTATCTTCCATATATGAGCAATCTACCCTTTCAAGCTTATATTAACCTAATTGAATAATATAATCTCTTTGTGCCTATACCATCTTAAAAATGAAAAATATATTTTAGAAGCATGTTTAGCTCTCTAAAGCCACTGGGTACCAACCAATCCATTGGTCTCACTATGCCCAAATACCACCCAATTAGATTCATGTAAGTTTTCCCTGGGCCCTTAGCAACCAACTCACCATTGCCACACTCTCTATAGGAACCCAACACAACAGAAGCTATTTTCTTACTTCATTTTTATTGTTGACACTATTACAGATATCCACATCCCCCCTTTGCCCACCTCCACCCAACCCCCACTCCCCCTTCTCTCTGACCATCACCACACTATTGTCTGTGTTTATGGGTTATGCAGATATGTTCTTTGGATAATTTTGTCACTTTCTTTCATCAAGCCCCCTCCCCCACCTGATTCCTCTCTCCTCTGAGATCAACAGAGGCTATTGATCATGGGGAATAGAATTATTTATTGTAATGGCATGGCCTTGCTCCAGAATCCTAGTGGGTCTGCACTGCTACTCCCCCCATAGGATTGGCTTGAATCCACACTGCATCTGTTCCTCATCACTGACACCTCTACACCCTGGAACAGTCTGGACCCAATTTCTGCACCAGAGTGACTCTAAGCTAGCAACTTTCTATGTTACCTGATATATGAGCTTTCTATGCTACCTGACAAATTACCATCTACTCAGTGGCTTAAACTAATACACATATTTTATATCACACTTTCTGTAGGGCAGCAGGCTGGGCACCACTTGGCTGGGCTTTCTGGACTCCATAGAGAGTCATTAGGGTACAAATTAAGTGTCAGCAAGAGCTGTAGTCTCATAAGAAAATTAGCTAGAGAAAGCAGAACACTATTTTATTTAATTCTGTTTACCAGTCAGCAGAGGAGGGTGTGCACAGCCTATATGGGGCAAGAGTGTACTTATAGTGCTCAGCTTGGGTGATAAGGGAGACTGTGCTACTGGATCCTATAGAACTACTACATCTGGCTACTCTACCAAGCCTGGGAGACTTAGAAGCTCTACCTAATACATACAAACAAACACAGGGAGGCTGCCGAAGTGAGGAGACAAAGAAACATGTCTCAAATGAAATAAGAGAGCAAAACTCCAGAAAAAATAACTAAACAAAATTGAGACATGCAATCTTCTAATTGCAGAATGCAAAACACTGGTTATAAGGATGCTCAATGAACTTAGTGAGAACCTCAACAGTATTAAAAAAAGAACCAGCCATAAGTGAAGGATATACTAACTGAAATAAATGACAATTTACAGGGAATCAACAGTAGAGTAAATGTAGCCAGAACCAAATCAGTGATTTTGAATATAAGGAAGCAAAAAATACCCAATCAGAACAGGAAAAAGACAAAAGAATCCCAAAAAAATGAGGCTAGGGTAAAAAGCATCTGGGATAATATCAAGTGTCCCAACATTAGCATCATGAGAATGCCAGAAGGAGAATAGAGGGAGCAAGAAATTTAAAACATATTTGAAAAAAATAAAGACAGAAAACTTCCCTAACCTGGTGAAAAAAAAAGACATACAAGTCCAGGAAGCACAGAGAGTCTCACTCAAGATGAACCCAAAGAGGCCCACACCAAACCAAGACACATCATAATGAAAATGCAAAGGTTAAAGACAGAGAATCTTAAAAGCAGCAAGAGGAAAGCAGTTAGTAATCTATAAAGAAGCTTCCATAAGACTGTCAGCTGATTCATCAACAGAAACTTTGCAGGCCAGAAGGGATTGGCAAGGAATATTAAAAGTGATGAAAAGCAAATACCTATAACCAAGATTACTCTACCCAAAGAGTATTCTTTAAGAGGAAGAAGAAAAATATATATCAAAAATATAAACAATAAAATGGCAACAAATACATATATATCAATAATTGAATCTAAAAAAATAAACAAACAAGCAGAACAGAAACAAACTCATAGATACAGAGAACATTTTGGTGGTGGCCAGATGAGAGAGAGGTTGAGGCAATGGATGAAAAGGTGAAGGGATGAAGAAGTACAAATTAGTTGTTACAGAATAGTCATGGGGATGTAAAGTACACCATAGAGAATATAGTCAATAATATTCTAATAACTATGTATTGTGTCAGATGAGCACAAGATTTATCAGGATGATCACTTAGTAAGCTATATAATGTTTAATCAGTGGGTTGTACACCAAAAACTAATATAATAATGTATATCAATTGTAATTTAAAAATAAAAATGATTTTAAAACAAATAAAATAAAATATTGACACATTAATCTAATCAAGTAATAGGAAAGTCTATTATATGACATTTAAATTTGTTTTCTCAGAAAAAAATTGGTTTGATATTAGAAAATTCAAAAAATGTAAGTTGTCGTCGAAACCGGTTTGGCTCAGTGGATAGAGCGTCGGCTTGCGGACTGAAAGGTCCCAGGTTCGATTCCGGTCAAGGGCATGTACCTGGGTTGTGGGCACATCCCCACTGGGGGATGTGCAGGAGGCAGCTGATCGATGTTTCTCTCTCATCGATGTTTCTAACTCTCTATCTCTCTCCCTCTCTGTAAAAAATCAATAAAATATATATATTTAAAAAAAATGTAAGTTGTCATATTAAAATGTTAAGAGTTAAAATGAAGAAAAAAGTAGCTTAGTTCAACCCTCACCAAAAAAAAAAAAAATACAAATAAAAAACATAACTTTGCTAATCTGGGGGAAAGGGTTCTATGAAGACATAGCAAACAACATTTTAAATATAAAATATTCAGTGCTTTTCTTGTGACATCAGAAAGTCAAGGATGCACAGTTTTACTATTTGTTCAACATTACACTGAAGTTCCTAGCACTGAGTTGACCTAAGCAAAAAGAAAACATAAAAGAAATAATATTGAAAACAAAAAAACAATATATTTAATCAGAGATTAATATAATATGCATTTTGAATATCCAAAATAATCTATAAGTAAATTGTAAAATTACTACATTGTAGACTATGATGCTCACATCACCTCGAAAATCCCACACTTCACATGGCTTAAATTGAACTGAAATTTGACCTGGACAATCATTTGACCTGGACAAAATTTGACCTTGGTCATGTATACTATCACAGAAAACTCTATACTCCAATTTTTTAATCAAAAACTTAGTTTTAAGTGATCAGAACTTTCATCCCTAATATAATTTGCAATTTTAAAGTTGTTTTACTAAATATTAGGGTAAATAGATAATGGACTATCAATTGCAAACTTACCATAGATTCATGTACAGATTTACTAATGAATAACTCTTACCAATACTCTCAAAAAGAAATAACTCATATTCTAGCTTTACACTCATCACAGGACAATTTAGTGTTGAATAACTTCCTGACTGTCTCTTTCACATCTTTGTTCCTGAGGCTGTAGATCAGTGGATTCAGCATGGGGATGACCACTGTGTAAAAGACAGAGGTCACCTTGACCATGAGCCAGGAATTTTTGGAGTTAGGCACACAGTAGAGAAAAAGAATGGTCCCATGGAAGATGGTGATGGCAGTCAGGTGGGAGGCCCATGTGGAGAAGGCTTTGTGGCGCCTCCCAGTTGAAGGCATCTTCATGACTGTGATAAAAATGAAAATATATGAAGTAAGAATGATCATCAGGCTACTTATTTCATTGAAAGTGGCAGAAACTAAAATGATCTTCTGGCTAATGTAGGGGTCAGAACAAGACACAGAGACAATGGCAGCATGCTCACAAAGTTATTTATGAAATTATTTCTTCTGACAGATAATTCCAATAGAAAGTAGGTAAGGGTCAGGGAACAGGCTATACCCCAAGAATATGATGCACCCACTAAGAGGGAGCAAAGCTTCTGAGACATGACTGCTGGGTAGAGCAGAGGGTTACACACGGCCACAAATCGGTCATAGGCCATCACGGCCAACATGAGTGTTTCTGTCACCACAAATACACAGGCAAAGAAGAACTGAATGAAGCATCCTGTGAAGGAGATGGTTCTGTCTTCCACAACCACGTTTTCTAATAGTTTGGGTGTAACCACTGTAGAGTAACAGAAATCAACAAAAGACAAATGACTGAGAAAGTAGTACATAGGGGTGTGGAGTTTGGGATTGATCTTGATAACCATGATCATGCCCAGGTTCCCCAGCACAGTGACTGTGTAGATGGCTAAGAATAACAAGAACAGGGGCACTTGGAGTTCTGGATATTCTGAGAAACACAAAAGGATGAAAGTCACGTCAGCACTCTGGTTTTCTTGGTTCCTGTGGACAGAACAGGAAAGTTGACTCAGAGAAATGAGAAGCAAAATTTGAATAAGGCAAGTTAAAATGAGCAAATGTAGAGAGACATAGTGAATATACAAAATGTTTTGGAAAATACTTGCTTTCACTTGCTATATTATTTCAGAAGCTAGATTTGACTAATATCACAATTCTAGAGTGAATATGACATTTGTGCAGGTAAAATAATAAAAGAAGGTAGTTGAGAGATGAAGAACAAAAATAGAGTTCTCTGTTATATTTTAAATGCTCAGACTCGGTATCCTCAGAGACAATTAGCATTGTGAGAAGGACCAATCTAGCTTTTTAACTGAATATGAGTTCAGTTAAAATGCTTGTCTTGGAGAAAATACATATCATAAGTTTCTGTAATTTCTTCCCTGACTAACCAATTTAACAAGGAGAAGTTAGAACTCAAAAGGAAATTAATGATCTAACAAAATGGTCATTACAATTTTGCTTTTTTCTCTCTCTATTGTTGCTAGAGCTATTTCTAAATTTCCCTTTGGGATAAAGGCTTATAGTAATACTAAAGAAGTTAGATTTGCCTATTAAATCAGGACCACTCTGTAAACTCACAATGCACTGAGACTTATCTTGAGTCCTACAAAACAAGTTCTCATAGTAAAATCCCATTGGACCTTATCTTCCTGAAGTAGCATAAAATAAGGACATTTAGGGGGAAAAGGGATTCAATGGATTTTTTTTAAATGTTTTATGCTCTTCCAAAATGCTTCAACTGCCTTTTTCTGTCTTTATAAGCAGTTATTCTCAACGCCCTTTCCTGACTGCTCACTAAAACCTAACAAGGCACTAGGCATAAAAGGAAAGTCATTCCATGTAGAATTCTGCAAAATTCTAGGTCTTGTTATGAGCTGAAATTAAACACTCCATAGTTTTCACGCCTTTCTCCTCCATGATCACAGGCAGCACTGAAAGGTTTCCTACATATATAACCATATCATTCACATCTCCTTGCACCTAGTCTTCTTTAATTTTTTCTTTAAATTCCTTTTATTTAATACTTGTGGTTTGATCTTCCATCATATTTATTATGATTTCCTGAATTTTTTTTCAACTTCACATAAAACTCATTGAATGCGAATCCATAACTGAGCACATTTTTGCTCACTTTTTCCAAAATCTATATTTATTCTCTATGGCTATTGTAACAATGTCTGAGCATCCCAGGGTTGGTAAGGAAATAGTCATCATCAAAGATGAACATACCAAAGTGTTCTTCTATAGATGATTGGATAAAGACGTGCTACATGTATACAATGGAATACTACTCAGCCATAAGAAAAAATGAAATACTGCCATTTGCAAAAATATGGATGGATCCTGACAATATCATGCTAAGTGAAATAAGTCAGGAAAAGATAAGAACCATATGATTTCACTCATATGTGGGATATAAAACTGAAAACAACAAGTGAACAAACAAGAAAAATAAAAACTCATAGACACAGAAGGGATTGAGGGGTAATAAAGGGTAAAGGGAATTAAATAAATGGTAATAGAATATTTGACTTTAGGTGGTGGGCACACAGTGAAATATACATATGATGTTCCATAGAATCGCTTACTTGAAACCTATAAAATTTTACTAACCTATGTCACCCCAATAAATTTAAAGAAAGATAAATATAATTTCTGATATATATTCATCTCATTCCTACGCACATATCTTTTCCACGTGTGTAGCTTTTCACTCTACCTCCTGCCTTCTATATTTATACCATCAGACTTGGGGCCAAAGTTCACAGTCCCCAAAGTTCATTTAGGCCCCTGAAGTGTCAACATGCTTGTTGACTGAGAGCTCCAGTGCTGTGCACACTTGTTGCCTTCTTTCCAGGGACATCTAACCTGGAGTGGCTTTCTCATTTTATAGCCACTCTGTGCTCAACACTGTTATAGGCATTTTAGAAAGCATGAAATTATAAAATATGGATCTCACCCCCAAATCTGTCCCTTCTGAGAATTATCTTGAGGAATTATATATACAATTACAAATAATATAGTACAACATATAATTCTTGTTTGTCATTAAAATTAAAGCTTGTGCATATAAACAGAAGGATAAGAATACTGTGATCAACAAAAACTGAAACTTTCCTAGTTATGTAGGTCAGTGGATATTCAAATACTTCCAGTTGGCTAAGTAGATATCCTGACAATTAGATTGACACACATGTTTGCATCCTGCAAAGATTACTGGAATACATTATCTTCTTTCTAAAGTGAAATAAAATAAGATTGAATAAACTCCCCTGAGCGCAGAAGAATTTGACTTATTCATTTGCTAAAGCTTCTTTGCTAAAACTAATGAATTCCAGGAAAGCTCCTGCTGAGAATTCAACTTTTAAAAAAATATATATATATATGGTAACAAACCTGTGAAAATATTAACAGGGGTCTACAGTGTGTTGTAATATGTAAGGGAAATGATATTTCCTCTAATCTATTATAAATAAACGTGGAGATGACAGAGAAAAGGGGAAACCAAAAAGCTGAATCCTAGCACCAAGCAGTGTTACACTTATATGCCACCCAGACCCTAGGGATGTTAGCCCTGGAGAATATCACTGAAGTATTGCCTTGGAGACCACAGACGGAGCAGCTAGATGAAGTAATGTCTCATGTGATATTTTGATTGCATATAATTTCTTCTAAAGATTGGGGAATAATTTCATCATCAACTTTAACCTATCAATCTTTTGAAAATATTAAACCAGATGTAAAACATTTTGTCTTTAAATACCTATAAAATACAGAAATGTACAAAAAAAAGTCAACTATTGGTCAAAAATTTAGAGAGAACTATTCTCAACCGTGATTGTATTTCTGGTTTTACCTCTCTATGTAAATATATATTTATTACTGTGTACCTTGATATAAAACTTATACAATATGTATCATATTATTGTTATACTGCCTACTATCCTTTCCTTAACATTATATTTTGAGCTTCATTTTTCATGAAAACAATTTTCTTAAAATAGTACAGCTCTTCTAAATATGAGCGCAATGCTACTCACTGCTTACATTTATTATTGACATTGAAAAATAACATTTATTGGATAAAGGACTTAAATGTAAGGCGGGAAACCATAAAAATCTTAGAAGAAGCCATAGGCAGCAAAATAGTAGACATTTGTTGTAGCAATATCTTTATCGACACAGCCCCTAGGGCAATGGAAACTAAGGAGAAAATGAACAAATGGAACTACATCAAGATAAAAAGCTTCTGCTCAGCAAAAGAAACCATCAACAAAACAACAAGAAAGCCCACTGCATGGGAGAACATATTTGCCAATGTTATCTCCTATAAGGGTTTAATCTCCAAAATGTATAGGGAACTCATACAACTTAACAAAAGGAAGATCAACAATCCAATCAAAAAATGGGCAAAGGACCTAAATAGACACTTTTCGAAAGAGGACATACGGAAGACCTTCTGCCATGATACACACTAGACACTTTTCGAAAGAGGACATACAGAAGACCTTCTGCCATGATACACATGAAAACACACTCAAAGTCACTAATCATCTGAGAAATGCAAATCAAAACAACCATGAGGTACCATCTCACACCTGTCAGAATAGCTATCATCAACAAATCCACAAACGACAAGTGCTGGAGAGGATGCAGAGAAAAAGGAACCCTCTTGTACTGCTGGTGGGAAAGCAGACTGGTGCAGCCACTGTAGAAAACAGTATGTGTTTCTCAAAAAATTAAAAATGGAACTTCCATTTGACTCAGTAATCCCAGTTCTAGGAATATAATCCAAGAAAACAGAAACACCAACCAGAAATGCTATATGCATCCCTATGTTCATAGCAGCACAATTTACCATAGCCAAGATTTGGAAACAGCTTAAATGCCCATCAGCAGATGAGTGGATTAGAAAACTGGTACATCTACACAATGGAATATTACACTGCTGTAAAAAAGAAGGCATTCTTACCATTTGCAACAGCTTGGATGGAACTCAGATAGTAGGAGGGTGAGGGCATGTGCTGGAGGGTGGAACGGCCGGAGAGAGGTCAATTGGGGGGAAAAAGAGACATACGTAATACTTTCAACAATAAAGAATTTTAAAAAAAGAAAAATAACATTTTCATTTGCTATTTTATTTAAAAGTAATATTCATAAATATTATTGGATAAAAAAGACACCTCCATGTATTACCCATGTAAACACTCCACGATTGGATAATTACAGAGAAACGCCTGGAGGTCCTGCTGCTTCTAATTGTCACTGTCCCATGGTAGCTGACAGTCATATGCAAAAACAAGAAGCAGTCATCACTTTGGATGATACCAACCATGGGGCCCTAAAGCAGCGGTTCTCAACCTGTGGCAGTCGAGCGACCCTTTCACACAGGGGTCGCCTAAGACCATCCTGCATATCAGATATTTACATTACGATTCATAACAGTAGCAACGAAAATAATGTTATGGTTGGGTCACAACATGGGGAACTGCATTTAAAGGGCCAGAAGGTTGAGAACCACTGCCCTAAAATAAAGGCATTCAAGTCCCCTCAGCAGTCACGGAGCTATATCTTGCTTCAACAATGTTTGGACGGAACAGACCAAGGACTCCCTCCCCTTCTTCCAGCCTCCAGCCACTCTCCAGCGTCTTATCTAGTCACCACCTTCAGAATCACCTCTGAGACCAGCCAACACACCATTTTTTTTCTACCTTAACTCTTTATTGCCGAACAATGATGAGCTCCCAAATTGGTCAGAATTATTCCACCCAGGTGGAGGCTGCCATCAACCGCCCTGCCAACCTGCATCTGTGGGCCTCCCACACCTACCTCTCTCGGGGCTTCTATTTCAACCATGATGATGTGGCTCTCGAGAGTGTGGGTCACTTCCTCTGGGAGTTGGCGGAGAAGAAGTGCCAGGGCGCTGAGCATCTCTTAAAGTTGCAAAAACAGCGCGGTGGCCGCATTCTCTTCCAGGACGTGCTGAGGCCTCCACAAGGCGAGTGGGCAAAACTCAGGACGCCATGGAAGCCTCCCTGGCCTTGGCAAGGAACCTGAACCAGGCCCTTTTGGATCTGCAGGCCCTGGGTTCTACCCGCACAGACCCTCAGCTCTGTGACTTCCTGGAGAACCACTTCCGGGGTGAGGAGGTGAAACTCATCAAGAAGATGGGTGACACCTGACTAACCTCCGCAGGCTGCCGGCCCCCGGGCTGGGCTGAGCGTGTAACTCTTCGAAAGGCTCACCCTCCAGCACGACTAGGAGCCTGTGGAGCCCAGAGGCCTTTGAGGGCCCCTCTGCATCCCCTGGTGTCTGGCTTTTTCCTGAGCCTCTCCCCGAAACTACTAGCCATTTTTTTAACCACCCTGGAGCCCTCTCCCATGCATTAAACCAAATGAAACAATAAATGTTTTGAAAAAAAGCAAAAAGAAAGAAAGAAAGGAAGGGAGGGAGGGAAGGAGGAAGGGAGGGAAGGAAAGGAGAAAGAAAGGGCATTCATTAGCATCTGCCCAGGGAGAGCTTTGGCCACCTCTTTTCTGGTATGAATAAAACTCATATTGGTACCTTCATTTATTATTCTTTAAATTTTGCTATTATAAACATATGGAAATATGAACTGAGTGCATTTTAATTCAGAAATGTCTAATTGTATCTAAAGTCTTTTTTAAAATCATTCTATCAATTTGAAATTTTAAGAGCAATGAAAATGTAAATGGTTGAAGAAATAAAAAAGTTAATATTTTTTAAAAAAGAAAAATAACATATATATTGTTTAAGAATCTGCCATATCTTAACATATAAATATCTCAATCTCCTTACTTGATTTAATAGAAAGGTGTCAGCAAACTTTTACTGTAAAGATTCATCTAGTAAATATTTTAGGCTTTGAAAGCAATATAGTCTCAATCTTAACTCTTTAATTCTATGTCTTAGCATGCCTGCAGCCCTAGGCAATACATCAATAGGCATGGCTCTGTTTATTTATAAATAACTAAACATTTTATTTATAAAAAGACAGTAGACAAGATTTGATTTGTAACTCATAGTGTGTCAACCCATGCAAAGCAAATTAATTACTTGATTGTACAAGGTCCAAAATTATTTCCAGTTCAGTAGGCAGATGTCCTTTGAGTAGTAATACAGGAACCTGGCTTATAATGTGATCATTATAATGTAATTATAAAATTGTGGGAGAAACAATAATTTGTTTTAAAATATATTTCACTTTTCTGCATTGTCACTATGCATAAATTGTTTTATTTGTTTTGTTTAGTTTTTTAATTAAACTTTTGTTGAAGCATATTAAGAGTACTTCTCTTGAGATCATTGAATAATGTCAAAGATTTTTCCTGATAGGCAAAATCATAATACAACTTTGAATTTGGGGAGAGACTATACTAAGATAGATTACAGGAACAAGAAAGAAAAACAAAAGACTTTTTTATTGTTGAGAGTATTAGAGATGTCCCCCCTTTCTTTCCTCCCCCTTAACCCTCACCATGTGATTCCTTCCCTGCCCCAGGCTATCACTACCCTATTGTCTGTGTTCATGGGCAATGCATATATACATATAAATTATTTTATTAATCTCTTCATGCTTTTCAAAACCCAGAATGTGGCTACTGAAAATCATCTTCTTAACCCTCTGGAGGCCGCAGTTTACACTCTCCTGCCCCACGGATAAGGTCCCCCGGGTGTGTCCACCCATTGATGCGAAAGGCGGTGGGGGAGCTGGAAGGCTCCGTGCCCCAGCCCTACACCCATGAGATCCGGGGCACGGTGCGGAGTGGTGAACCGCAGCCTGGCCCGCAACGCACCGCACTCTGCACCAGTATTGTGGCTCAAGGCTCCAGCGGCCACTTGTACCATGGCCGGAATCTGGGTGATCCCTTTGGGGATTTCTAACGTCGATGACCGTGGACGTGCAATTCTTAAAGAATGGGCAGACCCCGGGCGAATCGGAAAACTTTGAAGCAGCTGTTGACAAACTGGCCCACACTCCCTTATTGCCGATGTGTATTACATTGTCGGTGGCCTGGCCCCCGGGGAAGGAATGGTCATCACCAGGAACAGAGGTGGCCCAGCATTCATTTGGCCTCTAGATCCTTTCAATGGAGCGTGGTTCCAATTGAGACAAATCATGGTCCCTGGAAGCCAGCACCTGAGAAGGATGACGGAGAACACCTGCCATCAAAGCCCTAACTCGCACCGGCCAGGCAAAGCTCTTCCAGGTTTTGCCAGTGTTTCCGACTGAGCGCTGACAACCCAGACAAGTGCATGAGGAGGATCAGGAACCTGGGTTACAAGGAAGCAAGCAGAAGAGTGAACTCACCTGCTAGGACAGGCGATTTTTTAAAAATGGAATTCTTGAAGAGCTGCACTTTAAAAAACAAAACAACGTGAAAGGACGGTATTATTTTATGAACAATGCAGGCTCCTTCCTCATTAAACTTCTCAACTGTGTGAGGTGGGGGTGGGGCAGGGAGATCCCTTTGGAGCTGCATGTGGTAAAGTGGGTAGCAGGCTCCTTGCATTCCCTTCCCTTGCAGGGGTGGGCAAACTTTTTGACTTGAGGGCCACAATGGGTTCTTAAACTGGACCGGAGGGCCGGAACAAAAGCATGGATGGAGTGTTTGTGTGAACTAATATAAATTCAAAGTAAACATCATTACATAAAAGGGTACGGTCTTTTTTGCTTTTTATTTTTATTCATTTCAAACGGGCCGGATCCGGCCCGCGGGCCGTAGTTTGCCCACGGCTGCTTCATGGTTTGCCTTGCCCTCCTCAAGCTTCCTCTATCCTGGCTGGAACCACTACCTCAAAGGTAATTGGTCTCAGAGGTCAAACCCTATCCCAGCTTCTCGCCATTACATAGCTATGTTGTCATACCTCAACTTACAAAGAAATAAGCTCTTTGTTCATTATGAAGTGTATGTAGAAGTCTGAGAGAGAAGGTTCTTCTCAATGAAATGGAGAGCTCTCATTTGAATAGAGCCTGTTTGATGTTTGTTAGTCTAACCTTTGGCCGCGTATTTCCATGTGGTGGGATTCTCATTTTGTATGTTTCTAACCTGATGTACTCCTTTTTTCTAAATAGCTACTTTCTTACTGCCTTTTGAAAGCAATATACAGCCAAATAATGTCTGATGGCCACATCATTAGTTAATAAAATAGAAATAAGCTCTTTGTTCATTATGAAGTGTATGTAGAAGTCTGAGAGAGAAGGTTCTTCTCAATGAAATGGAGAGCTCTCATTTGAATAGAGCCTGTTTGATGTTTGTTAGTCTAACCTTTGACCACGTATTTCCATGTGGTGGAATTCTCATTTTGTATAATGTTTCTAACTGGATGTACTCCCTTTTTCTAAATAGCTACTTTCTTACTGCCTTTTGAAAGCAATATACAGCCAAATAATGTCTGATGGCCACATCATTCCTATCTAATAATAGACAAAAATGGTAATTGACCATACCTTCGCTATGCCTCCCATTGGCTAATCAGCATGATATGCAAATTCACCGCCAACAAAGATGGCAGCTAATTTGTTTTTTCTAAATAGCTACTTTCTTACTGCCTTTTGAAAGCAATATACAGCCAAATAATGTCTGATGGCCACATCATTAGTTAATAAAATGCTGGCAAATAAAAATTTCCAAGATAAAAAAAAACAAAACAGAATGTATTCACACCTGACAGGTTGGCTGAACTGCCCATCCTATAAAAGTAATCATTATAGTAATTAAATAGGCATACTCTAACCTTGCTAATCAATAAGGATTTGGTTTAATTCAGGATTTATTAATTCTTGTGTATAAATGAGTAGACCATTCTTGCAAACATATTGGCCTGCTATCTGCGACCCAGGGCGGCAGGCATCCGTGTACGACTCGACCCGGGGCGGCCGGGCAGGGCAGCAGTGATATACTGGCCCGCCAAGGTGTTCCACGCAACCTGGGGAGGTGGGGCAGGCACCTAGGGATCGGGCCTGCCATCTGCCACCCAGGGAGCGTGCCTAAACTAGCAGGTGGTTGTCTCCCGAGGGTTCCCAGACTGTGAGAGGGCACAAGTGGGGCTGAGGGACACCCCGCCATCCCCCCTTAATATAGCATACTATGAAAAGTAAGAAATGTAATTTGAAATAGCCTCTCAAATCCAATATGATAATAGGTGATGGATGGATATTTTGTGCACCGGGCCTCTAGTTAGTTAATAAAATGATGGCAAATAAAAATTTCCAATATAAAAAAACAAAATAGAATGTATTCACATCTGACAGGTTGGTTGAGCTGCCCATCCTATAAAAGTAATTATTATGGTAATTAAATAGGCATACTCTAACCTTGCTAGCCAATAAGGATTTGGTTTAATTCAAGCTTTATTAATTCTTGTGTATAAATGAGGAGACCATTCTTGCAAACATATAGAAGTATAAAAATATAGCATACTATGAAAAGTAAGAAATGTAATATGAAATAGCCTCTCAAATCCAATATGATACTAGGTGATGGATGGATAGATGATGCTGATGATAGATAGATAGATAGATAGATAGAGCCAGAAACAGAGATAGAGATAACAATACCTTTGAGAATAGAAAGTATGAAGTGTGTACTCATGACTAGTGCTCTACCTAGTATATCTAGGATAACTCTCAAATAATGAGATTAGACACTTTCCTCTATCTTTCCATGATCTAAGCTGGGTCTCCTGTAAGGCACATATTTCAAAAACGATTGAAGAGTAAAGAATGTGGTATGGTGGATTTCTTAATTTCCATTCTAATATTTCAAGCAAGAGACAACTTTTTGCTTGTTTTCATTCATTTTAGTTTGACATAATGAGAAAAAATGTTGGTGTTAATTCCCCCCAGTATTGCAGTTTAGGCTCTCATATATTTGTGGTCTTATTCTCAACAGAATTACATAATAATTAGATTGTTCTTCAAATAGTCCACTACAAAATCCCTCTGCAAAAAAAAGTAGCAGAAAGTCTGAATTTGTCTTTCCTTTGCAACTGATACAAATACAACATCCACTAGATGGCAGGGTGACACCATAATTTAAATCAAGACTCAAATCTCATCCTAATGATTGCTTTAAGAGAGCAACAGAGAAGCCAATGGAAAGCAAAATGTTCATAGTTTGAATATATTCATTCCACACCCCTTCCTTTCAAAGATAAGGGAACAAATGTCCAAAGAGGGTGAATTACTTGACCACATTCAAGCATAGACACCTTTAATGTTTAACTTTATTTTACCATTTATTAATATTGAGCTACAAATATTGTTGTGTAGCAGTGTTAGCTTGGTCACTTACACAGTCACATAGTTTGGGGAATAAAGCATATTAACAGCTTACTTCAATTCACTTATAATAAATAAATGCACAAATAAAAAGTGGATTCAAAATATATACAGATATTGGTATAAAAATAAAAATCTCTTCAAAAATACAATTCTTTCTAAAAGCAACGAGCAAACTAAAATTGAAAATTCATTTACCTATTTATATGACACACACATGTGTCGTTTACATATGCATGCATTTATAGATAGGTGTCATATATACGACATTAAATATTACAGAATTGAAACAGAACATTTAATTACATTAATAGATTTAATGGCAAAGTTAAATCCAACACTGTCCTATATATTTGAGAAACTCAGAAACAAAAAGATGCAGTAAAGTTAAAATTAAAAAATAAGTTAGTAATTTCTAAATTAATTTCATTGTTGTCATAGAAAATATTCTGAATGACTTGAGCCTTTTTAAATTCATTGTGGCTTGCTTTATAACAAGTCAGCTTCTGGGGAGAAAATCATTTGCGCAATACTTTGATGGAATTTAATGTAATTAAGAGCATCTTTGGGGAGTTGAATTCACTCACCCAAACATATGTTTTACTTAAAAAATGTTTTCCTTTATTAATGTTTTATTCTTAAAATCTTTATTGTTGAAAGTATTACATATGTCCCCCTTTTTTCCCATTGACCCTTTGTAGTGCCCCTGCCCCCCTTGTTTAAAATTTTTAATCATTCTTTCTTATATCTAATCGAAAAATCTCTTCCAACTCTACTGTCTATGGTTTCTTCTATACCTGTTACTATCAAGAGTAATATCCTTGGTCTAGTTTTTATGAGGACTTCCTCCTTGCTGGCAAGCTTGAAATAAAGTTTTGATAGTTTCATCAATTTATTTGAAGTGTTCATATTTTTTTTACCTGACTAATTTCCTCTCTAGGTTGTTTGATGATTAGACAAATTTTAATTCTCAGAGTTTCAGTTTACTTGATTGGTAAATAAAGCAGATAGTTAAATCATTATTTCAAAGCTACAGTTCTTAGAGCTTTTTAAGAAAAAAATGTTCACAAATACCAAATGTTGATTGAAATCATATTTTATTACAATGTTACTTAAACATGTATGGATATAAGTTAGAAAAACCTTATGCTTATATTTCTAACATGATTAAAATGTTTGTATAATATGAAATATTATGTTATAATTCTCAGTTCAAGTGTTTTGCAAAATTAATTTACACATTAAAATAATAACAACAATAATAAAATTATTTTCAGCAGTTTCTATTTGAAGAGCAATACTGTTTCATTTATCCTCACAATTACCTCATGAGGTAGTTACTATTAGCTATTTTTTAGAGGAAGAAAGCAAAATTGCCTTACTAGGGCCCCTCAACTAGGATGATATTATTCATCTACATTTTAGTATTCAACTGTACCAACTTCATATTTTTTTATTTTGAGCATGATGAGAGAGCACTTGGCTATAATTGTCATTTCAGTTATTAGTGTAACTTTATAATTACTCAACAACTAATAATAAAATGTATTTTACTGGATGATAAATTTAAAGGTTTGACCAAAATAAAGTATTAAAAATAAAACGTTTGTTAATAATTTTTTCATTGCTTCAAAGTAACCTTTAATAAATTAATGCAAATTGACATGTATCATGGTGTAGACTACATTATAATTTCACTCTAATTTCAGTTATCAATTGCTCAAATAACAATTTTCTTGAATTTTTAATACATCTACAAACACGTTACTTTTAAGGACAAGTCTCCAATAATATTTCTCTATTTGAACTTCTCTACAATTTTTTATTATACACATGACATTATTTTATCATTTTATTTATATACTAGAGGCCCGGTGCATGAATTTGTGTACAGGTGGAGTCCCTCTGGGTGGCCTGCAGCTATCGAGCTGAAACCGGCAGTCCAACACCGCCTGCAGCTCCTACCTGCCATTTCCGCTCACCCCAGCCTGCCGCAGGCTCAGGCCCAATCAGCCCTGATGGGGAGAGGCTTGCGCTGCTGCAGTAGCAGCACTTGCCAGTCATGAGCCCTGTGTCTGGTGCCCTCCCAAGAGGAGTGGCCTGTGGGATCGGGCTGAAACCGGGTCTCCGACATCCCCTGAGGTGTCCTAGATTGTGAGAAGGGGGAGACCAGGCTGAGGGACCCCACCGGTGCATGATCGGGCCTGGGAGGGACCACAGGAGGGCTCCAGGGCATGTCTGGCCCATCTTGCTCAGTCCCAATTTGACGGAACCCTAGCAGCAAGCTAACCTACTGGTCGAAGCATCTGTCCCCTGGTGGTCAGTGCACACCATAGCGACTGGTCAACCAGTTGACTATCTGCCCCTCGGTGGTCAGTGCACATCATAGTGAGCAGTTGAGCAGCCTTAGCATACCATTAGCATATTACACTTTGATTGGTTGTTAGGTTGTTCTTCCGTTTGGTCTATTTGCATATTACCCTTTAATTATATAGGATTCATTTATATATTCAGTCTATATCCATTTTTTCTCCCTAACTTGTGCAATATAATGTCTTACTCCATTCCACCATGTTATTTTAATGATGTCTAATGAGTCCTCTTTTATTAAATAATCAACAAAATTGTTATTTAATCAGTTATTTGAAAAATTCAATTATATAGAACTCTATAGCTATCTAAATGCATAGAAGTTCCCTAGAAACTGGAAATTTGTCATTCTCATTTTGATGGTAAATGAGATAGAAAAAAAAATTTTAAGTATACTCTAGATCGGGTAATTCCAATACCAGCATTTACATTTGTTTTTACAATCCACTGGCTCCAAATACCTTTTCACTAGGTATCCATTCTTCTCAGACATTTAAAAGTAGCCAGACATTTTACTCTTCTGGCATAATCCCATTTGTGTCTAATAATAACTAGACCCCTGTTATATACTCAAAAGTGGCTTAGTTTGGACAATAAATTATATGGCTACTTTATTTATAACCAATGCCACCATTTCATTGCTACATCAAGAAGAGTTTTAGGGCAAAATTTTCTGTGATTATTAAAATTTTGTGATTTTAAAATGTTTTTATTAAAATCATTTTAGAAAAACTCTTCCAATTTTTATATAACCATTATTTTTACATACATAACATTTTTATTATTTAGTGCCCACATGACTAATTTTTTATTTTTAAATTGTTACAATGAATGTGGAAATCATAAGCTAAGTAGTAAAAATAATTCTAAATTTCTGATGCTTCTTTTTGATGAGAATGCAGGAGGGTAACAAAGTCATATGGACCCTCTGGATCTAGGATGATCAATATGAGAGTTCATCTGGAGACTCATTCATGGAACCAGAGTACAGGGAGATTCAAAAAGTGATCACCAGTTAGCAACTTACAGATATCGCAAGAGAGAAAAATATCAAAGAAAAGCATAACATAACTTAAATAAGGAAATGATGACTCAAATTATTTGCAGACGTAAATAAGAAATACAGATCAATAAATAAAGAAGAAAGTATGTTATAGTAAATTACAATATTAATGAAATGACAGCAGTGTCATGGTTATTTTTCTTAAGCATAGTTCCTGATGTAATAATCTTAAGTGAAACAAATTTCACTTGAACAGGGTATGTAATGGGGAAGGAAAGTACCCTTCAGATGACCTGCCTCCCAATCAAAAATGGTTTGTGGCACCACACTCTCCTCAAAGCATTCTTCATCTCCATGTTTCTGAGTGTATAGATTAGAGGGTTGAACATGGGAGCAATGATGGTGTAGAAAAGAGCAAACACTTTATCTTCTGGAAGAGTTGTGGCTGGTCTAATGTAAATGAAGAGGGCAGGCACAAAGAACAGGACCACCACTGTGATGTGGGAACCGCAAGTGGAAAGAGCTTTGGCACGGCTCTCTGCGGGGGAAGCCCTGATGGTGTACAATATCATAAAGTAAGACGCCATCAAAATCTCAAAAGTCACCAAAGCGATCAGACCTGAATTAACAATTACCAAGAGACCAATTCCATAGGTGTCAGTGCAAGCCAGTTTCAGCAAAGGATACACGTCACAGAAATAGTGATCTATCTCATTGGGGCCACAGAACGGTAAAAAGACGGTGAGAAGAAACTGACTGGCAGAGTGGACAAATGCCCCAGTGCAACAAGCTACGATGATCCTGTTACACTTTTGCCTGCTCATGATGATGACGTAGTGCAGGGGCTTGCAGATGGCCACGTAGCGGTCATAGGCCATCCCTGTGAGGATAAAGATCTCAATGCCTCCAAGGAAGTGGAGGATAAAAAGCTGTGCCATGCAGTTATTAAAGGAAATGGTCTTCCTTTCTGCCAGTAAATCAGTCATTAGCTTGGGCACCACTGTTGAAGTATAGCAAAGGTCAGAGAGAGAGAGGCAATTAAGGAAAAAATACATGGGTTGGTCAACTAGCGGACTGCATGTGATAGAAATCATTATGAGCAAATTTCCCATCCAAATAACAATATAACAAAGTAAAAACAATACAAAGTAGAGGATTTCAATGTTCTTGTTTTGAGATAGTCCCAGGAGAATAAACACAGTGACATTATTTCTATTTTCCATGGCTCAGTACAGAGAAAATGCATTAATAGTTCCCTGAAAAGAATGCATAAGTTGTAAGTCAATGTTGGAAATGTTCATGGATAAGATTGATGATAACACTAATATCATGAAACTACTAGTATGTTTAAGGAATGGAAATGTTCCCAGTGTTTCAGAAAATAAATATCTGATATTTAATAATTTTAAAATTAGTCTCATGGTGATCTCCATAAGTCAGTCTTCAAGGACATGATGTTCAATCTTGATATTAATAAAAATGAATGCATTCAGTCCTGGCCGCTGTAGATCAGTTGTTTGGACATCATCTGTGTACTGGTTTGGTTCTCTGTCTGGGCAAATGCCCAGGTTGCAGGCTTGATCCCCAGTGGGGAGCATGCAGGAGGCAGCTGATAGAGGTCTCATTCTCACATCAATGTTTCTCTACCTTCTTCTCTCTAAAAATCAATTAAAATCTTTTAAAAATAAGAATGCATTCAATCAATTTAAAATGTTTTAAAATTATTATTAGGTGCCAAATATTTTCCAATTCTAAAGTAATATATCTAAGTCCTTGGATAGACATTACTCTGGATCTTTTCAAACTCATATTTGTTAAAGATGCAAGTATTAGTCACACAGGGTTTTTGTTTAATGTATAGAAGCAAAGATTCACATGTGATACATCTACATTTACATAGTGGAAGACAAAAACTCTACAAGGGGCCCATGCAATTGGTTCGAATCATTTTTTGATTGCTTGTTTACTTTTATCTTAGTGACTCATGAAGGTAAAATGCTGATATTGTATAATAGAAGTGTAGCTTTTTCTATAGGGACATCAATAACAATCATATATTTAAAAGAACCACAGAATAAAGGAATAGTTAAAATTTCTAAAGAGAAGCATACAGCAGTCATTCCTTCATGGTTTTGCTCTTGACTCAGTGTATCAAATTTTACAAGTCAATTTCTTCTCAGTGGTTTAAATAAAAGTATGAATTTTTGTTCTATATTTGTTCAATCAATACCTTTTGCCAAAACTCATAAAGAATCTTGACACTGCATAATTCATAAAAAAAAAAGTTTGTGGGAAAGTTTTATATGAAGACAAACAGATGGGACCTAGGTTCTATTACTAATTATAGCAGTGTGTGAATTTGGGTCCCAGTCACTTTATTTCTTTGAATTTAAGTTAGCTCATTTGTGAAATGAGAACTTGAATTTTGTCACAAAAATGAAACTCAAATAAATCAATAAATGATCATTGATTTATTAACCATATCAGTATTCATTGCTGATTTTATCTCAATGTTAGTGTTACTAAGTCATCTACCTGGTGACCACATGGTCCAATTCTCTTTTGGACCATGTAAATAAATTCTGACCCCAAAATTGTATCATTAATACTCACCACCTTTTCTTAAAATGTGTGCTATACCTTCTGCCCTAATCTTGTCAATTTGTTTCAAATTCTCTCCTTCTTATTATTTTATAGATTTAAGTTATTGTGTCACCTTTCAATTAAAAATACCTTTGTAATGGGTCTTTAAAACGAATTTATTTCTATGGTGCAATTTTGAGATTTAGAATTAGCTTATAGTGACACCATTGAAAAATAAGGGTTCATGCCTCCAATTACAGTATGTAAATACTTCCTTACTTACAAACAAATAAACACTATTTAAAAATAATGTTTTAAAAGCTGTTCTAATTTTTACTCTTAAAGTAATTGCTTGTTCATATGAATGGACATAAATAAGACCATTATTTAAATCCTGTGCATGGAAATAACCACCTGAATTGTTCTCCCCTCCCATTCCCCAGAAACTACTGCCTGTGTTTCTGTCTTCTCAACTATGGAGTATGAGATCTCTAGTTTCTATTCTTGAGGTAGTCATCCAGTTTAGGTGGGAGCTCCTATCTTTATATCATTCAACAGTTTGTTATCTAAAATGGAGAGAAGTCCTTTTTCCCTTAAATAAATCAGATAGTTATGAGTTTCAAATTCAAAACTGGATGAAGAATTTTGAAAAAAATAAATAAATAAAACATTGGGTAAGCAAATATGGTATTAAATTTAGTTTGAAGCACATGCAAGAGTAATAATACCTTAGAGAGGTAAAAATTTAAGTAAATATTAATTGTATCTATTGAACACCTAAGTGCTACTTAGCAAACAAGAACTTGAACCCAGAGTTTTCTGAGCCTAGATCCTGAGTTCTTATATAAAAATGTAATAAAAGCAACAGAATAAATTTATGTTAAGAATACCACTTTTTCACCTAATTATTTCCTTTTTTCTAATTATTTTATGTAAAGCCAGATAACATCTAGTTATTGTCCTTGAATCATTTCAGGCATTCTAATTGTGATATGCAGATGACAAAATGAGATAATAAATTAATCCAGGAGGACCTTTAAACCTTTTTTTTTTTTTTGAGGAAGATGATTATAGCTAAGCCAGATAAAACACCGATTCAGGTATTACATGAATATGGCATGAAGACCAAGAACTTCCCGGTGTATAAATGTGAAAAATCCAATATGCAAATCCACGTGCCCAGTTTCACCTTCAGAGTAACCGTTGGTGACATAACCTGCACAGGTGAAGGTACAAGTAAGAAGCTGGCAAAACATAGGGCTGCAGGGGCTGCCATAAACATTCTGAAAGCCAATGCAACTATTCCCTCTGCCGTGTCTGACCCCATAATGACTGACCCTTCCAAACAATCAATGAATCAGCTTAATCCTATTGGTTGATCATAGGAATTGGCTATTCATCATGGCTAGTCATCATTACTAAATATACCCTTTCCTAGGAGGGAGGACCTGCTCATAAGAAAGAATATATGACAGTTTGCAAGCAAGAGTCACTTATGGAAACTGGGAAGGGGACATCAAAATAAAACAAGCCAAGAAAAATGCTGCTGAAACTTTTCTTAACAAATTTCGGTAATATTTATCCAGAAAATTACATTTCTTTAGCCAATGCAGCAAGGCATTCTTTAGGATATACTTGGCATTCTTTAAAGAATTCTCAGGGTGAAAAGATCGACCTACTAAAAAGAAGCCTCCTCAGTAGTCCAAATATAGATTACAACCAATTGCTTAGTGAAATCACCAAGGAACAAGGGTTCAATATAACGTATTTGGATATAGAAGAACTGAGTGCCAACGGACAGAATCAGTGTCTCACTGAACTCTCCCCCAGTCCCATCGTAGTCTGCCATGGCTCTGGGATCTCCTGTGGCTATGCACAGTGATGCCACCCACAATGCTTTGCAGTATTTAAAGATAATAGCAGAAAGAAAGTAAACTTGGAGCAACTTGTTGAAAGTAAACTTGTCAACTTCAGCAGCACATAAAAAGTTCCTCTGTCACCCCTGCTCAAGCAAAGTGTTGACTGTAATGTTTGAGTTTGTGTGTCATTTCTAAATCTCATAGATTCCATCAGCACTCTAGAGTCAATTATTGCCTAGTTGTTATTAAATTCTTTTTAATGGCTTCAACTTTGTATTGGTATATTGTATTTATAAAAAAATGAGCAAGCTAGTCTTGATGATTTATACGATATGTTTCAGTTAAGATTTCACATAACCCTTGGACTTTAAAATTGTTAAAAGTAAAGATTTGAAAAACCTTGAGCATGAGGAAATGAAATGAAATTGCTTGGGTTTATATTCTAGCTTTGTTATGAATAATCATATGGCCTCAATATATTTTTCAACTATACTATCAATAGGTCTAATAATTCTTATATTGCTTACAATTTGAGCATTCCTGTGTGCCTAACACTCTTCTAAACATGTTATAGGCATAAACTTTTTTAATCCTCATAATAGCACTAAGAAGTAAATATTAATTGTAAACCCATTTCACAGAAGAGGAAAGTGAGTTATAGAGATGTTAATTAGGCCAACACCATTGACCTAAGACATAATGGTATCAAGATCTAAAACCACATAACTCTCACTTAGCAATCAACTTAGCAAAATGTTATGTACTTTGCACAGTTCGTGATGCATAGCCTATACTGAATGAATAGGTAATACTATTGGTATTTAAAACAGAGGGTCTCACTGACCCCAATATGCCAATTTTTAATCTGTGCTAAAGTAAACTATATACATCCTTAATTTGCAGGATCCTAAATTCCTGAAATACAGAGAGGCTCTCTTACATTCTGCTTTGAAATAGTAAGAAGCACTTTCACAAATTTAATTTTGAACTCTAGCCACCTCTTCCTTATCTGTGTGATTTTTGGCAAGTACTATTTTTCCTCAGACCATCATATCGCTGTTGGGAGTACATTTATCTCCCAACACTGTTATGAGAATTAGCTAGATAAAGTGTATGTCACCCAGTTCATGGGAGGGGCTCAATAAACATTTCAATTATTTTGCCTTTGTTCTATCACTTGTCAACTACAGGTTATCATTCACTTAACCAATAATCAGTAGGCTACCATTCATTTAGTCAATAACCAGTAAATGTGTGTTGAATTATTAAAATAAATAACTTCAATGACATAAAAGAGTATATAAGTAAAACATTCGATAATTGAAATTATCATCACCATTATTACAGATAAGAGCAGGTAAATAGAGATAAGGTACATAGAGATTCAAGTTTTGAAATGCTTCTATTTGATTGTATAGTGGCCTTGCCTGGGGTCTTTGGTTAAATTAATTCTTGGGCCAACTTTTTTGGGGAAGAGAAGGGAATAGTGATCGTGGTAGTGGTTATGGCAGGAAGCTTATTTGTCCTTTCATTTGGGTTTTCTCACTTTCTTGGTAACCTGTGAACCACTTTTATTCTTAATCAATGCTTTGTCATTTTTTACCAAAAGTTTTGATAATGATTTCTTCTTATTTGAAATTGGCTATCCAGCTAAGCATCAATTACCTGTCACTGTCTCCCTGTCCCTTACAACATCCTGTCACACCCTCAATGGGGAACTTCTTGAATTTATTGCTTTCATAATCTCAAGACATATTAGTCTATAAAATTCAGAAAAGATCCCTATATTTACCTTTAACTGCAATCAAACTTCTTTCTACACAATAAAGACAAAATATATCCCACTGGTATCACACATTCAGGCAGGATCATGGAAAGGAAGGAGAAATAATTCACCACCAGTGCTCTTCTATTTCAGCTGTCATTTTATCTCTATTCCTTCCTCTCAGCGTTGTCTCTCTTTCCTCATTAAAATTCTGGTCATTCAACCGCTGCTCAGAATCTATCATTTCAGCTTCTTGAATTCACAGTTCCCTCAGCATAGTTCATTAGCCATTCATAGAAAAAAAGCTATATTATTTCGGAGACAATTGACTCTGCTTACTCAACCAATATTCACATGAACAATGAGAGGTCAGGTGTTCAGAGAAACAATTTGAAGGCAAGGAATACTTTTAATATCCAAACAAGTCAAATCACAATCTATATTTCTAGCACTATATTATGCTTAGAGATGTCCAGGCTCACATGATCAAATACTTAATAGAAAATACATTCTAAAACTGAATTTCTTTGAGCATTGACTATTCCTTGCAAGTTGTTTTTTATTTACCTAAGCTCACCAGGTAGATTTCCATTAGATCCAAGTTATCAGACCTGCTGCTAGAAAAGAATCTGGATTATAAATAGTATGCAAGTGCAATTCAATTTTCTCTGTAGAATTACATTATCTCTCTCCCTCCCCCCCTTTCTTTCTCCCTGTCTCTAAACGTGTGTGTGTGTGTGTGTGTGTGTGTGTGTGTGTGTGTGTGTGTTTAGGTTTTACTAAGGAAGACACTATTAAATGTTTCGATATAATTTCTTGAATGCTCAAGTATTTACTAGAAAATATTTTATAGCTGGACTACCAGATTCAAGGAATGTGAAAGCATATTAAGGTAAATGGTGTATGAGGAGGGTCATGTAATTAACACAGAATGGGAATGTCATGATCCATATGATCCATCGTAAGTTTATCTAGTCTACTTCTGTCTAACACCAGAACACACACACACACACAGTGATTTTCATTTCAGAATAATAATTGAAGATAAGAGTTATTTAAAAAAAAGAAGTAAGCTAACATAGAAATGAAAGAATAATGAAAGCTGGAAAACAGGATTAGAAGAAGCTACATGGAAAAAAATCAGAAGGGTTTATGTGGTTCAAAAGTATTTTTAGTCTAATTAAAACTGGGAAAATTAAGAAAAAGTTTTAAATTTTCTGGGATAGCTTCTGGTATGTGTCCAAGGCTTTTTTTGTTGCTATCATATTGTGTCTCACAAAAATAGTATGAAGTTATGTATTCCTATTGAGAATATGGGGAAGAAAAATCTAAGATCAGAAAAATAAACAAATGTCTTGAGGTTGCTCTGCTTAGAAGTACCAGAGGGAAGATTTTAAACCAGTTCAGGTGTCTCCCAAACGTCTTATTTTAAACATATTTGTAAATGACCTAAAACAGGAAATATTAAGAAGTTGATGTAGTGATCATAAACTGCACTTATTTTAGCTTCAAGGTAGGTGGTAAAATATAATGATTGAAAGTATGACACCTGGAGGTGGACTGCCTGAAGCCAAATGATAGCTCCACCACTTTCTTAACAGTTTTATTGAGATATTTTTGACATACAAAAATTGCATATATTTATGGTGACAGAAGAAGGTTTGACTTTGGATGGTGGGCACACAGTGCAATATACAGATGTATCATAGAACTGTACTTGAAACCTATATAATTTTGTTAACCAATGTCACTGCAATAAATTTAATTTTAAATTGCATATATTTAATGTGTACAGCTCAATGTTTTGACATGTGTATAATGTGAAATAATCACAATTAAACTACTTAAATATCTATTGTCTCTACATAGTTGTGTGTGTGTTGACAAGAGTTAAGTTCTATCCTCTTTGCAATTTCAGATATACAATGTGGTATTGCTAACTATAGTCACCGTGCTATATAGTAGAACTCTAGAACTTATGCTTTCCACATAACTGAAAGCCTGTACCCTTTTACCAACATCTCTCCATTTCCCACAACCCCTAGGCCCTGGTAACCACCGTTTAACTCTCTGCTTCTATTTCATTTTCACATACCAGTGAGGTCATACCTTAGTTCCCATTCCGTGTCTTGCTTGTTTACTTAACCTAATGGCTCTGAGCTCCAACACACATCTCTCCATTTCCCACAACCCCTAGGCCCTAGTAACCACCGTTTAACTCTCTGCTTCTATATCATTTTCACATACCAGTGAGGTCATACCGTAGTTCCCATTCTGTGTCTTGCTTGTTTCACTTAACCTAATGGCCCCGAGCTCCAACTTGATGTTGTAAATAGCAGAATTTTCCTCTTTTTTGAGTCTGTGTATGTATCACATTTTCTATGTCCTTTCATTAGTCAAGGACACTGAGATTGCAGCCATACCTTTCCCGCTGTGAATAATACTGCAATAAACTTAGGAGGGCAGATAGCCCTTCAAGATCATAATTTCATATCCTTGGGATACATACCCAACAGTAGGACTAATGGATCACATAGCAGTTCCATTTTTTATTTTATGAGGAAATGCCATACTCTTTTTCCATAATGATTGTATTAATTTACATTTCTTCCAGAAGTGTACAAGGGTTCCCCTTCACTCCACATCCTCACCAACACTTATTATCTTTTTTTAAATTCTTTATGGTTTAAAGTATTACATATAGTATTACATATAGTATTACATATGTTTCCTTTCCCCATTCCCATTGACCTCTCCCCGGCCACCCCCATCCCCCAGCACATGCCCTCACCCCTCTAGTGTCTGTGTCCATTAGTTATGCTTATATGCATGCATACAAATCCTTTGGTTGATCTCTTCAACCCCTGCCACCCTCCCCTGCCTTCCCTGTAAAGTTTGATGGTCTATCTTGAGTCTTTTTAATAAGAGCCACCAGTACTCTGGCAGGTGTGAGGTGCTATTTTTCATCTAGCTTTATTGAGATATAATTAATATATAAGTTGAGGGTATACAACCTGTTGATCTGATATATTTATATATTGTATAATGATTGCCACCATAACGTTAGCTACCACCTCTATCATGTCACATAATTATCATTTTCTTCTTGTGGTGAAACATTTAAGATCTACTCTCTTAGCAGCTTTCAAGTATATAACAGTATTAATGGTATTTCAAATATATTAATACACTATAGTCACCATGCTGTATATTAGATCTCCAGAGCTTGTCTTATAACTGTAAGTTTGTACCCTTTGAACACAATCTCTTCTCTTTTCCCCAGCCCCCAGCCAATGGTAACTACCATTCTTCTCTGTGTTTATGAGTTTGGCTATTTTATATTTCACATATAACTGATATTATTCAGTGTTTGTTTTTCTCTGACTTATTTCACTTATCATAACCCCTGCAAGGTCTGTTCATGATGTCACAAGAGGCAGGATTCCCTTCTTTTTCGTGGCTGAATAGCATTCCATTGTTATATATACTTTTTTTTCTTATCTTTTGACAGAGACTGAGGTTGTTGCCATACCTTGGCTATTTTGAGTGATGTTTCAATGAACATGGAACTGCAAGACTCTCTTTGACATCTTGTTTTTAGTTCCTTTGGATACATACCCAGAGGTGGAATTGCTGAATCATATGGTAGTTCTATTTCTAATTTTTTTAGGTACCTCCACGCTGTTTTCCAGAGTGGCTGCACCAATTTACATCCTCATCAACAATGCACAGGGTTTTTCTCCACAGCTTCACCAACACATTTTGCTTTTTGATGGTAGTCATTTAACAGGTGTGAGATGCAATCTCATTACAGTTTTGATTTGCATTTCCCTAATGATTAATTATTTTGAGTACCTTTTCATGTACCTGTTGGCCATTTGAAAGTCTTTGGGAAAATGTTATTTGTTTTTTTGGTTATATTTTGGATAAAACCCCTTATCAGATAGATGGTTTCCAAATATCTTCTCCCATTTGATAGGTTGACTTTTCATTTTGTTCGTTGTTTCTTTTGCTATGCTTTCAATTAGAGTTACGCTTCTCTCAATCCAGTGAAGAGATGCTACCTCAATACACTTTCCCACTCAGTGCTTCGGAACCAATGGTTGGATCCACTTCGGAAAATCTCGGAGCACGGACACAGATTGCTGATAACCTCAGGGCATCCGAAGGGAAATTCCTTGGCAGGGAGACAAGCCCCTAAAGTTAGAGGGCGGCTGTCCTTCGCTGACTTACTGAAGACCCTGCGTATAAATTCTCTTGGAAAGAGGTGGCTTAAAAAGCAGCACAGCAGCCCTAACCGGTTTGGCTCAGTGGATAGAGAGGCGGCCTGTGGACTGAAGGGTCCCAGATTCAATTCCGGTCAAGGGCATGTACCTTGTTTGCAAGCACATCCCCAGTAGTGGGTGTGCAGGAGGCAGCATATCGAAGTCTCTATATTTCTAACTTTCCATCCCTCTCTCTTCCTCTCTAAAAAATTAATAAAATATATATTTTTTAAAAAGTTTGTGAAAAGAGGGAATTCAATCAAATTGCTATATTTTGAAAACTTGTAATATAATTGCAAGAACCTTATTCTCAGAAATAAGGGGATAATAAAGTTATTGAGATAATGATAAGATAATAAAGTGAATCTAGACATGTCTATGAGATAGGACAGCATGGCTGTGAATAAGCAAAGGCCAATAATTTCAAAGGAACGTGAGGCATCATGTCTGAAATGCTCAGAAAGTGAAGGGAAGAATTCTTCTAGATGACTCTTGATTTGAAGAGAAGGAAGACTTCTTCTAAGACCTAATGGTATGGACAGTGGGGGCACAGTTCCCAAGTTTGTGTTTACACACCCAATTTCTTCTAGATGAGAACCAAGCAGCATAATTCACAGTTGTCAAAAACTGCGAATTGAGCTCTCTTAAATCAAAAGATTTTCTCAGTAGAAAATATTCTTCTTTTTTAAAATTCAGAAAGACAATCCAAAGAAGGATGAGCATATAAGCAGGGGGAAGTGTTTGAGTCTGAATTTGAATTTCTATTACTATTACTATTACTATTATTATTATTATTACTATCACTATCACTATCACTGTTACTATTACTATTACTATTACTATTACTATTACTGTTACTGTTACTGTTACTATTACTGTTACTATTACTATTTCAAGAGAAGGCACATCTGTAATGACAGCTCTACCTACTCTTACATACAGACCTGAGGAAAGCCAGCCTGTAGTTTCCCCAAAGCTGGACATGCAAGTACAATTTTGCTGCAAAGGGGCAGCTGAGGGCACTGAACTTGACAGATCTTGGGATGACATGGCCTCAGATGGACAACATTTCTAATGACTACCTAAGACACTCTGTAATCCATCCTAACCGATAACTAAAGGAGTTGCTTCTGTGGCTTTGTTTGATGAATATCTTGCACGCCCCATGAGTCCAAACTGATGCACATACCCCATTCCACACTTACATTCTAGTGACCTCACTAGAGTACCTGAAATTCCACCACTGAAGATTTATCTATTTAAAGTAAATATTGTCTTCATCCTAAACACCTTTAAAGTATCTTTGAGCAAAGATCTCTTCCAGAAATGCTTAATTCATGTTTATCATTACAATGCAGAATTAATAATTATGTACAAGTATATAATTATAGTGGGAGACCTAATATAAATTAGCATAAAATTGAAAGTTTAAAAGGATGCATGAAGAGATGCAGACAACAGTGTGGTGGCAACCAGAGGGAAGGGTGGGGGCGTTGGTAAAGGGTAAAGAGAGTCAAGTACATGGTGATGGAAGAACATTGACTTTGGGTGGTGGGCACACAACGCAATGTACAGATCATGTATATAGAAATGTACTTGAAATCTATTATTAACCAATGTTACCCCAATAAATTTAATTTTTTTAAAGGTGATCTTTTAAAAAAAATAAAGGTGCATGAAAGAATGCTGAGGTTAAGGGCAAAGTCCTTCCTTTATTTCTTTGTCTTTTTGTGTGTGTTATTGTTGTTTTTTTCCAGTTAACAGACAAATGTTTAAAATACCAAGTCTCAGTAATTCCTGTGGAATCCTCAAACACTGGGTTTGAAGACAGAAATTACCAGAGACTTAACTTCCCTTCCTTTCAAGTCAAACAGGTCCTGATCTGTCTCCAGAGGGTTTTTCTGTGGCTTTATCTCCTCTCTGCCTCCTTATCAGGGTGTTAGGGCTATTTCAGGCTGACAGAATATATTTAACTTTATGGTAGGAATATAGATGATAGTGAAGGGAAAACCTTTCCATTTCACAGATGGGATAACAGAAGCCCCATGAAGCTAAGGGATTCATCTGGAATTACAGCACCATTATCTCAGAATCAGTTTTGTATCATGTTGGCCCACTTTCTATGGCACCACACCACCCTTCACTATAAGAATTTGATGGCAAAGAGGGGACAGTCAATTCATATACACAAAGATCAGTGTTTCATAAGAAGAAAAGCCCTGACTCAACCTCTGGACAATATTGGTGAGATTTTTCTTTCTTCTAAAACTAATCTAAAAAGTTTGTGGTGCCCTAACCAGTGTTTCATAAGAAGAACAGCCTGTAGAAGTCACCCTTTCTCCATTACTTGAAACCCTCATGGCTGTATTCAGGGGGGGAAATGTGGGCATATGTTTTTGTTTCTGTGTCAAAAATTAGACAAACTTTTCCAGATATATAATTATTACCATACCTCCAAACACAAAAGTTGTTTAAAAATTAAGCTGACTGCCTTCTACAGAATAAGAAGTACATTTGTAGAAACAGATCAAAATAACCTTAATAAAGGGTGAGGGAGGAAAGACTCTTGACCAGATGTGTGACTTAGAGGCTTTGCGCTATCCCCCTGGAGTTTGTTTTCTCATCTGAAGTGAAGGAATGGACTATCGCGCTCAGGTAGGATGCTCACACTCCAGTGTCTTCCTGTAGGCCTGACAAGCAGCAGTAATAGCCGTTTTTCTATTTTCAATGACTGTGATTATTTGTTTGTTTGAGTTAGAAATACTAACTCAGTTGGTCTCTGTTATGTTTTTCTTTCAGATAACTGAATTGTCTCTTGGGACCTTGGTCTGCTAGACTAATTCAATGGGAAAAAGAAGCAATGTAACTGAATTTGTTTTCTGGGGACTTTCTCAAAACCTAGAGGTTGAAGAAGTTTGTTTCGTGGTGTTTTCTTTCTTCTACGCAGTCATTCTCCTGGGAAACCTCCTCATCATGCTGACAGTTTACAAGGGCAACCTTTTCAAGTTTCCAATGTATATCTTTCTCGGCTGCCTGTCTTTTGTGGACATTTGTTACTCTTCGGTCACCGCTCCTAAGATGATTGTGGACCTGTTAGCCAAGCGCAAAACTATCTCCTACGAAGGGTGCATGCTGCAAGTCTTCGGGGTACATTTCTTTGGTTGCACGGAGATCTTCATCCTCACGGTAATGGCCTATGATCGCTATGTGGCTATCTGTAAACCCCTACACTACATGACTATCATGGGCCTGGGCAGATGCAATAAAATGCTGCTGGGGAGCTGGGTAGGTGGGTTCCTACACTCCACTATCCAAGTAGCCCTGATAGTCCAACTACCCTTTTGTGGACCCAATGAGATCGATCACTACTTTTGTGATGTCCACCCGATGCTGAAACTTGCCTGCACAGATACATATGTCGTTGGTGTTGTTGTGACAGCCAACAGTGGTACCATCGCTCTGGGGAGCTTTGTTATCTTGCTAATCTCCTATACTGTCATCCTGGTGTCCCTGAGAAAACAGTCAACAGATGGCAGGCGCAAAGCTCTCTCCACCTGTGGCTCCCACATCGCCGTGGTCATCATCTTTTTTGGTCCCTGTACTTTCATGTATATGCGCCCTGATACTACCTTTTCAGAAGATAAGATGGTGGCTGTATTTTACATCATTATCACCCCCATGTTAAATCCACTGATATATACGATGAGAAATGCAGAAGTAAAGAATGCAATGAAGAAACTATGGGGCAGAAAGGTTTTCCGGGAAGCTAATGATAAATAGTTGGAAGTAACAACTTAAGCTGGATAATCTTAAACTTCATCATCTGTACAATGAAGACAATAATAATCTTATGGGGTTTGGGGGAGAAAAAATGAGAGAATAACACATTCTACAAAAGTAAGGTATTGTGTATCAGCATTATTATTATATTTGTCCTAATATTTCATAATCAGACAATTTTCTAAAATATTTAGACCAGGGAAATCTTATTTAAACTCAGAAGCTCACCATGATTATACTTAGCACCATTATTTTCTCCTCATTTTTACCTTGTGACACTTTCTTTAAAGAATGAGAGTTTATTGTGAGATTCTTAAGGGTGTTTTCTAGTGTTTAGAACTGTGATTGGTGCATACAAAGCACTCACTGTGTTTATGTTGTATGAATGAAATGATATGTGAAAAATGATAGAGATCTAAACTAAAGCATATTTATGTAAGTCCTCCCAAACAGAGTGAAAATTAAACCTAATAATGTTAGACTGGAAGGGGCTTTGTCTGCAGAATGTAAAAGAGATAAAACAAAGGCTTAAAAATAAAATACTTGGGCCCTGGTCAGGTAGCTCAGTTGGTTAGAGGGTGGTCCCATATGCCAAAGTTGCAGTTCAATCCTGGTCAGGGCACATATAGGAAGCAGCCAATGAATGTATTAATAAAGTGGAGCAACAAATCAGTTTCCCCCTCCCCCCCCCACTTATGTCTCACTCCCTCCCTCTCCCTTCCTCTCTGTCTCTAAAAAAAAAAAATCAGTTTCAGTCTCGGGTCTTAGGAAAAGCTTTTCCTTTCTCTAGGACTCATTTTCTTTACTCAAACAATACAAAAATTGAAAAAAAAATTACCTCTAAGATCCCCCTTTTAATGATAACATCCCATTAATATGTTTCTTCTCACTCTAATCTTCACTTATATTCTTTCGCCTACTGTCCCTATTAATGTAAAGTGACTAACAGAAAATAAAGAAAGAAACTGAATAAAAATTATCCATTTGTAAGAATAGGTGACTGTCACTCAACTGACAGGATAAACACAATTTGCTGAAATTCAAATTTGGGAACTGTATTTTCTCCAATGTTTGGACCAAATGGCTCTACTAAAACCTGATTTCCAGCTATGGATTCCAGAAAGACTCATTCTGGACAAACATGTCTTTCTTATGTGAACTGATACTTGCCCTAGTGCTACATTTCTCCTTCACACAATCTGAGCTTTATTTTTCTATAGCAAATGAGCATGACATTGATTACCTCTGCAATTGTTTCATTGTATTTTCCACTAATCTGATTATTTAAGTTACTGACTATACCTGGGTATATGTTTATGTTTGTGGCGTGTGTGTGTCTGTGTGTCTATGTGTGTGCATGTGTGAACTTTATATAAAAGACTGTGAATAGTGCTTTAAAAAATTATCTCTGATGTCGATGCATTCATAAAATTAAAGATAAAAAATATACCAAAAGGCAGTCAATCCCAATCAGAGATGCCCAGAGTCTCCTGTTGGTTCTTTGGAACGTGATGACCAAGAATGGTGAGAACTCAGACTCTGCCCAGTTTCAGTGGGGTTGAGTCTGGTCAACAACACCATTTTATTTCATAGAAATATAATCGCAACATCGACTTCCGGCTTTGCAGTTTTAAAACCTTGTTGTTACAAGATGGAAGTTGGTACTTTGATTAGAGAACTTCATTGATGAAAATAAATGACAGCCTTTCTCATTTTCTAGATGAATAAATTAGCTTAGGCATAGTAGAAAACTTAAAGCTGCGTCTCCCTGTATTTTCTAATCAGTGATTGTAGGATAAAATATTTTAAACATATTTCCATGCACTGCTCAATTTAATATGTAAAGAGAACTTTGATGTGCATGTCTTCATATGGCATCCCTTTGCTCATTTAGACATATCCAGGAGGTTAAAACATTTATCACATGTCAGAGTCACCAGAATGTCACCATTTGTATAGTATCTGAGAGGGAAAGCCTCATTTTGACAATGTTCTGATGTGTCCAACTCCTGTATGAGAACCAACTGTTTTTTGGATTTTTGTTTGTTTTGTGTAATGGCACCTCATTACTGTAATCAAATTTTCAAAGTAGTCTTTTATTCTACATTTTTAGTATAAAAAAATCTGCAAGTCAAGTACACAGCATAGAGAGATACAACACTGAACTTCCATAACAGTCAATGGCATAGAACATGTACAGAACACAGAATCTAAGCTAACATTTCTATTTTCCATGTGAAAACAAGAACCACATGGAATACATTGGAACCTACCCTGAGGTCTGCAATTAATCCTAGTCAAGCCCAACCTAGATCAGCTAAACCCCAGCTTCCCCAACAACACATGAGCAAGTGCTTGTTATATAAGCCAGAAGTTTTGAAACGGCTTGCTACATGGCATTATTGAGCTGAATGATCCAAGAATACGATCAAACTGTAGAAGCGGAAATTGGCACAAGTGGAATGAGGCACATTCTTAAATTAGTAAAACCTCCAGTATATTTAGTGTTGGGTATTTTGAAAGGAGCAGTAGAAAAAGCCAACGCAGAGGGAATGGACATGGAAGAGGGCACTTAACCTTGGTTATGTACATAAAGCACAAATTCCAAATACCTTCCTACACAGCCAATCTCCCTCCCACTATTTTGCCCATGGAAAACACATGGGAAAAGAAGACACAATATCAACCACCCTTGGATAGATTCCTGTTCACCCCTCCTTTGATGACAAATTATAAGAAAAGAGTTAACAAGAGATTAATATGAACCATGTTCAAAAAGCCTGTCTTCTTTAGAGAGAAACCAAATAGCAAATTTGTCACAATAAGCCAACTTAATTCATTATGTGGACATTTAATTCACTATATGGATGAAAGGGGGTCACATGCTAACCTGACTAGTTCAGGGAAGGCCTGTGTGGCAGCCTTGCAAACTCTAGAGACCTAAAGTAACCAGAAAGGATGGTCTGAAATTAAAAGTTATTAACTAAAAGCAGTTGTTGGCAGCTGGTCATGTCCTAGACAACTAAACCTGTCTGTTGTCTTTTGTATCTATGATGGCATATCATTGGAATGTAACCTCCCTTTTTCCAGACTCCTCAAGGCACAACCAATGCACCAGGACACCGGGATGGAGACCACAAATTTCTTCATTGTTATTGTTATCATGTTAATTGTTGACTGTTAACTATCTTGTACCTACCTATGTAAAAGAAGCATGTGTCTATCATTTCACTTTTTATCCAATCCCAGAGGTCTCCCTGCTTTGCTTTCTCCCGCCTCCCTAATCTATCACGAGTGGATTTCATGTAACCCACTTACGTCTCCTCCTTTGATTATAATGTATAAAAATAGGTGAAAAAACGCCATTCTTCTGAGCGTTATCTCCGTATGTTGAGATTCTGCTTCTCAGCAGTTATTGACAGTTTGGCTCAAATAAACTCAGAAAAATTCTTTACAGGTTTGAAAGTTTCTTATGTTAACAACTAGAGGCCCAGTGCATGAAATCCATGCATGGATAGGGGCCCCAGGCCTGGCCAGTAATCAGGGCCAATCAGGTTCCCTACCTCCCCGCCTCCTCCTTCCCTCTCTCCCTCAGTACCATGCTGGTCACCCGCCATGTTCCATGCCACCCCCTGGTGGTCAGCACAAGTCATAGCAAGTGATTAAACTCCTGGTCTCCTGGTTGAATTCCAGAGGGGACACTTTGCATATTTAGCCTTTTATATAGATAGATAGATAGATAGATAGATAATTTATTATTTTTTATCCTCACCTGAGGATATGGGCATACAGAGAGCTTAGCCAATGAGTGGTCAGAGAAGGTTCCTCAGTAATTCACACCAATCGCCGGCTTGGCCCCCCCCCCCCCCAACCCAGGCCTGATGCCTCTGGCCCAGGCTTCAGGCCTGGGCAGGGGACCCCCAGAACCCTCAGATTACTGACTCCGCCCCCCACCCAGGCCTGATGTCTCTGACCCAGGCATCAGGCCTGGGCAGGGGACCCCCATGTCCCCCTGATCACCAGCTTCACCCTCGCCCAGGCCTGATACCTCGGGCAGAAGCGTTGACCCCCATCACCCTCTGATCACCGGATGGGCCACATGCCCAGGCCTGACGCCTCCGCCAGAGATGTCAGGCCTGGGCAGGGGACCCCCATCTCCCAACGATCACTGGCTCTGTCCCCCGTTCAGGCCTGGTATCTCTGGTCCAGGCGTCAGGCCTGGGCAGGGAACCCCAGACCCCTCCAAATGGCTCCAACCCCCAACCGAGCCTGACACCTCGGCCAGAGGCGACGACCCCCAACACCCTCCAATTGACAGATCCACCCCTTGCCCAGGCCTGACGCCTCTGCCAGAGGCGTCAGGCCTGGGCAGGGGACCCCGATCACTAGCTTATGGGCGGCCTCTGGGGCTTCTGTGGCCAGCCTGCAGCACAACGGGCAGCAGGCAGGCGGCTTCTGGGGGCGCACCCAGGGGCCTGGATGGTGTCTCTCCCATTGGTGGCTGTGCTGTCTCGCCCTGACAGGGGAATGCAAATTATCTGCCATCTATGTTTGCAGTTAATTTGCATATTGTGCTAGTTTGCCCATGGGAGGCGTAGCAATGGTACGGTCAATTACCATGTTTGTATATTATCACGTAGATTTACCATAGAATGTGTCCTCCATACACATCAATAATGGGCTTTTTAAAATAAGCATCAGAATAAGACACCTGCCCATACAGCTATAGACATTTCTGCTCATCTTCACCTTTCTGAACTGGATAATTCCACCAGGAGGTATTTGCCACAAGGTCAACATCAAAATTAAACCCTGACTTGATCTGCTTTTGTCCTTATTTTCATCTCAATGTACATCATTATTTTTCTTCCTCCTCTTTGGCTCTAAGCTCCCTAATTTTTCAGGCAGTACACATGGCAGGGTTTACACATGGCAGGGTTCTTTTGGAAGAGAGAAACTATTGTTAAAATCTTCATCAACCTATGGCTAACCTCTGCAAACGCCATCCTCACCTGAAAACTTGGATTCCTGTTGCACAGACGACAATAATACATGAAGTATACACAATACAGTATCTTAGTGAAGACTGTGGTGAAGAGGATGAGCATGAGAATATATAGGGTCGGTGTCTCTCATATTTGAAATCTTGGTGCCCCCACCCTCTAGGCCCACTTCCTCAGGTGTACATTGTGCTAATGGAAAACCCTAGATAAAGTCAGAAGTTCATTCCAATTCACAAAGCTGGAGGATTCTTGCATAAATTAAGGAACCACATCAATGTACCAAAAATGATCTTGGCCTACTCCTGTTTTCAGTTGGCTATACCTGCTTCTTAGTTCAATCTTCTTTATTGCTTCCTAGTGTCAGAGCCTGCCTGAGTGGAAAGGAGACAGATTTGCATTGTTGTAGAAAACTTCAGCATATTCCATTTTCATAAGGAGAACCTAGGATTAACAAAATGCCCCCAGGAATATTCACCCTTTAGCATTGTGCCTTCTTAAGCTCAAGGCCTTACACAGGATGTAACATTTTCCATGTTGCTCATTCATAAAGAGCATCAATTTGTACACTCGTGGGACATTTTAAAATGGAATCATTAATACAGTCACAGAATTACATTGTGGGACTGAAAAAAAGATGTTCCTCATCCCACTTGAAATTCTCAATTACGGGAACACACCGCGATAGGGTGCAAACAACTAATTACAATTACTTCTGTGAGTATAGTGCAAACAGAATAATCACATTGCATTGCACCCTTTTAGAAGAGTGATTTGTTAATGTAAGGAGTTAAATATTCAGCAACACGTGAAAGTATTTTTATTGCAATGGAAACTCAAAAAAAGAAAGTGTTTAGGACCTCCATCTATCTGTGAGAGGTGTCGCAGTCACGATATCTGTTTCTGGGAGCAGGCACAACTACCAAACCATGCAGCTTTACACTTTTCCCTGATAAACGTGCTGTCATGCTCACTATGTCTGAGATTATGATGGGCAGAATATTCCAAATGCCCGACATAAAGTCCAGAATGTCAGAGCTTCAGGGGACCTGGAGATTGCCTGATCCACTCCGTTGAAACCAGACTTATAAAGGTAAAGGAAGAGAAGGGGAGTGGCTGAGAGACATGTCTCTTCAAGCCTGCGACCTTTGAAGGCAGCATGCCAGCGCCAGGTACCTGCTGCATTTGCTGACATTAACAATTCTGTACATTCAAGGAGGCCTGCAATGGGCTCACACACCGCAGGCTTCATTTACCTTCCAATAATTTGTCTCGGCACCACACTTTCCTCATGGCATTCTTCATGTCCGTGTTTCTCAGCGTGTAGATGAGAGGGTTAAACATGGGGGCAATCATGGTGTAAAACAAGGCAAAGACCTTGTCATTATTGACAGAATCGGCTGTGGGGACATAGGTGAAGATGACGGGCAAGAAGAACATGAACACCACAGTGATGTGCGAGCCGCAGGTGGAGAGGGCTTTGCGGCATCCCTCGGTTTCTAACTCTCTCTATCTCTCTCCCTTCCTCTCTGTGAAAAATCAATAAAATATATTAAAAAAAAAAAAGTCTTACTAAGTGGAAAAGTTGAGCTCCAAACCAGGGCCTCTGCCCTAAAGATTTAATCCCCCAATGACAGAGGCCATCACAAGGACATAGCATGCCTTTCTGCTCATGATGACCATGTAGTAAAGGGGTCTGCAGATGGCTACATAGCGGTCATAGGCCATGGCCACCAAGATGAAGATCTCAGCGCCACCAAAAAAGTGTGCATAAAACATCTGGGCCATGCAGCTGTTGTAGGAGATGGTCCTCCGCTGGGCCAGTAAGTCTGTGATCAGTTTGGGGGCCACCGTGGAGGTAAAGCAGACATCCATGAAGGACAGGTAGCTGAGGAAAAAGTACATGGGCTTTTCACTGAGGCAGCTGCCCCTGATGGTGACAAGAATGAGCAGGTTTCCTGAGAGAACAGTAATATAGCACAGTGAGAAGAGCACAGAGCAGGCAACCTTTGCATCCTCACCACTAAATAGTCCCAGGAGGATAAACTCTGTGACGTTGTCCTGTCCCATGGCTTCTGTGGGTTTGACCAGATAGAGGGAGGAAGTTAATATTCTTGAAACACTCAACTTTCTGAAATTATTGACTTCAAAGTCACTGATCTACTCAACAAATACGCATTGATCATTTATTATGATGCAATCACTATAATAGGTGCTAAGGGTAAGCAATGTACAAAATAGGATCTCTATCTACAAGTACAGTGCAGTTCATTAGGACAGAGGGTAACAATAAAAGAACAAATAATCAATTAGTTGCAATCATGATAAATCCCAAGTCCCACATGTACCATGAACAACACAATGAATACTTAAAAGAGGAAAAGTGCTTTTTCTGAAAAATTTTTGAGATGCAATTTTAGTATTATAACTTAAGAGTGATTTTTAAATCTGATCTTCAAGGGCTGTGACAACGCTATAATTCTCAGTCCTTTCCAATGACTAAACTTGTGCTAAATCCTGAAAGTTCAGTATTGTCCTTAGACTTCAGTGAGCTCATAAATTTAGGTATTGGACATCTGGGTGACAATTTCAGAAAGTGCTCATAGAACCTTTACACATTTTTCGAGGTAAAGACCTTAAGCAAAGAAAAAGAAAAACCTCATAGACACAGACAACAGTGTGGTGATTACCAGAGGGAACATGGGGTGGAAGGAGGTAGAAGAGGGTGAAGGGACGATAAATGGGGATAGAAGGAGAGTTGGCTTTGGGTGGTAAATACATTGGCTGGTAAATACACAATACAATATACAGATGACACATATGTAGAATTGTACATCTGAAATATATATAACTTTATTAACCAAGGTCAACCCAAAAAATTCAAAAAAAGTTTTTTTTAAAAAGAACCTTTTCATGAACATATTTTTTAAGTGGAGGGAGAAAAAGAGCAACAAGCAGGTCTTTGGGGGGGAGTGTTGCTGCATTGTAGGGACTTTTAATGCATTTACCGCTTCCTGAAATTGATCTTATTTCCCAGTTCACTTTCCAGTCTAACCCAGGAGTTCTCACAATTTTTGTCCTTCAGTCACCCTTTCTGGTGCTTGCTCTTAGGACACATTCTTGAAGGAGCAAACTGCATCCAGAAATCCTTTTTCACTCCATCTGTTTCACCACCTTGCAGCTCCTTGAATTGAACCACTTTTTTTCCTTACCAGGCTTACTGCACTCTCATTGACCCAAGTCCTTGGAATATTTTAGTTACAAGGAAGAGTTTCTTTGGTGCAAAATATTATACACCATCTCTTACTTCCTCTGGAATATATCACAAAATGGCTAAACTCAAAGCTCAGTATTACAAAAAATAAATCCTACACATTGATTAGCCTGTTTGTGAAGGGTAATAATGTTAATTGAACAATGTCTTTTACTTCATCTGAATTCCTATGAAATTGTTTTAGAAAAATGAACATTTGGCATACAAAGATCATTTTAATAGGATTTTAGGGAGTTCATGGATTTTTTATTTGAATTCCACCCATCAACCCCAAGCAATTCCCTGAGATCTAACTTCTTGCAAAATCTCTGGAACTATCACAAAACTCCAATTGCAATTGTCCTGAGCTGTAGTACAATTTGTTTAAAATAAACAATTAAAAGTTCTTTTGAACTGTGAGTTACCTATTTTAGCCTAAAAAATAGAATCCCTTACTTGAATTCAGAATTATATTTAAACATATAAAAGGACAGCAATCATAAAAAGATATACCAGGTATATGGTTAAGGAATAGCAATATAAAAAGATGTCAATTTTTTCCAAATTAAACAATACAGTCAATAATTAAAACAAAAATTCTGACAAAATTTTTTGTAAAATTTGAAAAGTTGGTTCCAAAGTTCAGAAACACTTCATATCCAGAATAGCTAAGCTAACTTTTTAAAGGAAGACAGAAGAAGGTAGGCATTCCTTCTCAGAACAGAAATATGTTATCAAGCTAGGGCAACGAAAGAGTTGTTGATAAAGACACAACAGTGGACATAAAGGCAGCCAATAAATAAACACATAAATATACTAGAATTCATTCCATGTTTAAGTTGGGATTTCAAACTGATGTGAAATAATGGACTTATTGGTAACTGATGTTAGGACTTTGAATCTCCTTTTGGGGAACAAACATATTCCTCAAAGGCACAAAAAATTATGTTCTACATGGCTGAAGATGCAAATGTATCAAGTAAAATAAGAAAACTATTTAAGAAAAATTTAGAATGGGTTTATATCTTAGGTAGGAACATTTCTTCAAGCAAAGCACAAAAGGCAAATTTGTAAAATATATATAATACGTCTAAAATTTCTGTGACAAATTCCATTTGTATCAAAATTTTTAAAAGTGGCAAAATGGGGGTATTTATGAATCCTGTAAATCAATATTATATAAGTAAGTACCCATTTTTGTAAAACAGCAAAAACTTTGACTAAGCAATGTACAGAAAGGAAATTCCAAATGGCCAAAACATATATAAAAATATTCAGGGAAATGCAAACTAAAACAGTAATGAAATACTATTCTCACTTATCAACTTCATAAAAGTACAATTTTAAGTCTGTTCATATAAAACTTTACGAGCAACTGAGCAAAACTATCCAGAAAGCATTCAGAAGTGTGTTTATTGAAGACTCATTTAACTTTGGAAGATAGAAGTGATGTAAATACCTGACAATAGAACAGAAATAAGATGTGATATGTTCTTATTATGAAAAACTAGACAGAAACTTAAATTTTGGCTCCATATGACACATCTACCATGATACAAATCACTAAGATCTATTTTTGAGTGTGAAAACAGATTTAGTCACAGGAAAGGACTGAAAATTATAGTGCCTTCATCACCCTTGAAGTACTGATGACTTCAGTGCTATTTTATAGATACATGGATATCTGTTTCCTCTCCAGGAGATAGCAATATTAGTATTCATGGATTCTTCCAGCTGCGAAGAACTAATGTTTTTAAATCAAGTGAAATATTAAATTATTTATCAATTAATGTATCAAAGTCATCAATTAATTTTCCATGTTTTACAATATTTATTCTTTTTATTATTGCTGTCTTCGTCAATTATTTGATCATTTTTTCAAACTTTTATAGTTTTGTATCATTGCTTTTCTATCTGATGTAGAGTACAAAACACCACAATTTCTCGTAGCCTCCTGTCCTAGCATCTTACAATCTCAAGTTTCAAGCCAGATTTCAAAAGAGCATTCCCCTTGTTCATTTCCTGTTAAAACAGACCTCTTAAAATCATTTTGTAAAATATTAAAATGCCAATTTTGACCTGAATTAGAAGCCCATAAAAGTTATAAAAGAAGTAGTTACCAGGGAGATACATTTTTAGAACACATATTTATGGAAAATATAATTTCCTAAAAAAAGAAGCAGATAAGGATAGATTATTCCATAGCCACTCAAAGAACTAACTTTACTTAGACTCAGGCATTCAAAAGCAAAAAAGGCAGAAAAGAAAGATGGAAAAGGAAAAGAAAAAATAAGAACTCACATATTGAATATCAGTTCATTCCAATCAATATCTGAAGGGAAATTCTTGTCTTCTTGAACTCATGCCAAAAGACAAAAAAAGTCTATTCTAAATCAAATAGATGTCTTAGGGGAGAAAGGCAATGAAAAAAAGTCTCAAGCTTTGTATCCAGCTTTCAAATTCTTTGACTTTTCAAGTGTGCTGTCAAAGAAATCCTTTTAAATTGCTTCAAATATGTGATGTTAAGTATTAAATGTAAGTTTTATGGTCAGTGACCAAATGGTCTTAAAAGTAGCTTTATTACTTTCTATGCAGGGATAAACCCTAATACACTGATTATATTTCTTAAGAGCCTCCTTTTGCTTCCATGTCCAAGGCTAATATTTATTAACTAGAGGCCTGTTGCATGAAGATTCACGCAATAGGTCTTCCTTCCCTTGGCTGCCGGCACCGGTTTTCCTCCAGCACCTAGGACCCAGGCCTTTGGTCCAGCTGCAGCAGAGAAGCCAAGCCTCTGCAGTCTTCAGTTGTCTTCAGTCTTCGCTCCGTGCCTGCGTATGCAAATTAACCTGCGTTCAGCGTCTGGCGGCGACGTCTGATGTTCCCCACCCTGCCTTTCTGGGTGCCCAATTGGGGCCCACACCCTACGGGTGGTGTCTGGCAATGCCCACCCTGCCTCCCAAGGTCTCTGGTGACCCAGGCCCCAGCCCCTCCTTGAGCAGCGGCCAGCGCGTGCAGGCAGCTTGGCTTCCTCCATCACCGGGGCAAACCAAGCCTCCAGCTCCGTGGCCCCTGCCATCTTTGTTGGGTTAATTTGTATACTCGCCCTGATTGGCTGGTGGGCATACCGGAGGCACTGTCAATTTGCATGTTTCCCTTTTATTAGTGTAGAAGAGGCCCAGCACACAAAATTCACATGCAGGTATGGTCCCTAGGCCTGGCCTGTGATCAGGGCCATCTTCCCCAGCTGCCCACAGCTGGCCCTGCCCCCCCCTACCACCCCTCCGGTTCCCTATTTGCCATTGGGTGATCAGTGCCTGATGGATGGGATGAGGGGAGGGACCAAGAGGTGGTCAGTGCACCTCACAGTGACTGGTCCAGTGGTTGTTCTGGTCATTCTGCCCTTAGGGTCAATTTGCATATTATCCTTTTATTATTTAGGATTAGAGGCCCGGTGCCCAAAAATTTGGGCACTGGAGGGGAGAGGGGTCCCTCAGCCCACCTTGCCCCCTATCACATACTGGGAGCCCCCAGGGGATGTCCTACTCCCTGCTCTCTGCTCCCCTTGGGGAGCGGGCCTAAGCCACAGTCAGGCCTCCCTTTGTGGGAGGCAACCAGGCTGATCAGGGGAAGGAACCAGCCCCATCACCCCACTGCTGCAGCCACTGCTAGTCACTCCAGCCACCAAGGTGT
>NW_006296627.1:5449174-5451367 GCF_000327345.1 Myotis davidii | reverse complement strand
TTTTTAGAGAATGTGGAAGAGAGAGGGAAAAACAGAGAGAAATATCAGGGTGAGAGAAACACCTTGATTGCTTGCCTCCTGCATGAGCCCTGATCTGGGTCCAGGCCAGGGAGGAGTCTGCAACCTAGGTACATGCCCTTAGTCAGAATTGAACCCAGACCCAGCAGTGGGCAGGCCGAGGCATTATCAACTGAGCAAAACCAGCTAGAAAAGGATATGACATTTCTTAACCCTCCAGCAGCAGACCTCACTTTTTTTCTTCAGGAGTGTGCTAAAAAACCCTAGATCACCTATTTGGATTCTTCTTACCCAAGTTACTAAAAATATTACCAGTTGCATACAGGGAGCTTAGCCAATGAGCGGTCAGAGAAGGTGTTTCCTCTGTAGTTCATGCCAATCGCAAGCTTGGCACCCCCAGCCCAGGCCTGACGCCTCTGGCCCAGGCTTCAGGTCTGGGAAGTGGACCCCTATATCCCTCGATCACTGGCTCTGCCCTCGCTCAGGCCTGATGCCTTGGCCAAAGAAGTCGACCCCCATCACCCACCAATCATCTGATCGGCCCCTTGCCCAGGCCTGACGCCTCCACCAGAGGTGTCAGGCCTGGGCAGGGGACACCCATCTCCGTCCCATGGCCGGCTCCACCCTCGCCCAGGCATGATGCATCAGCCAGAGGCATCAGGCCTGTACAGGGGACTCCCAGACCCCTCCGATTGCCGGATCTGCCCCCGGCCCAGGCTTGACGCCTCTGGCCCAGGCATCAGGCCTGGAATAGGACCCCAATCTCCCTCCAATTGCCAGATAGGCCTCTTGCCCAGGCCTGATACCTTGACCAGAGACATCGACCCCCATGACCCTCCAATTGTCGGATCGTCCTCCACCAGAGGTGTCAGGCCTGGGCAGGGGACTGCCATCTCCCCCAAATCACCGGCTTCTGGGGCTTCTAGGGCCTGCCTGCGGCCTGACGAGCGGCAGGCAGGTGGCTTCTGGGGTCGCACACGGGGGCCGGAATGGCAGCTCTTGCGCTGGCAGCTGCACTGTCCCACCCTGAGTGCAGTATGCAAATTAGACACCATCTTTGTTGGTGGTTAATTTGCATATCGTGCTGGTTAGCCGATGGGAGGCGTAGCGAAGGTACAGTCAATTATCATGTTTGTCTATTATCACGTATTATTACCATAGAATGTGGCCTACATACACTTCAATAATGGGCTAATTAAAATAAGCATCTGAGTAAGACACCTGCCCATACAGCTATAGACATTTCTGTTCATCTTCACCTTTCTGAACTGGATAATTCCACCAGGAGGTATTTGCCACAAGGTCAACATCAAAATTAAACCCTGACTTGATCTACTTTTGTCTTTATCTCCTTGTCAATATACCTCATTATTTTTCTTCCTCCTCTTTGGCTCTAAGCTCCCTAATTTTTCAGGCAGGGTTTACACATGGCAGGGTTTATACATGGCAGGGTTCTTTTAGAAGAGAGAAACTATTGTTAAAATCTTCATCAACCTATGGCTAACCTCTGCAAACGCCATCCTCACCTGAAAACTTGGATTCCTGTTGCACAGACGACAATAATAACATGAAGTATACACAATACAGTATCTTAGTGAAGACTGTGGTGAAGAGGATGAGCATGAGAATATATAGGGTCGGTGTCTCTCATATTTGAAATCTTGGTGCCCCCACCCTCTAGGCCCACTTCCTCAGGTGTACATTGCACTAATGGACAACCCTAGATAAAGTCAGAAGTTCATTCCAATTCACAAAGCTGGAGAATTCTTGCATAAATTAAGGAACCACATCAATGTACCAAAAATGATCTTGGCCTACTCCTGTTTTCAGTTGGCTATACCTGCTTCTTAGTTCAATCTTCTTTATTGCTTCCTAGTGTCAGAGCCTGCCTGAGTGGAAAGGAGACAGATTTGCAATGTTGTAGAAAACTTCAGCATATTCCATTTTCATAAGGAGAACCTAGGATTAACAAAATGCCCCCAGGAATATTCATCCCTTTAGCATTGTGCCTTCTTAAGCTCAAGGCCTTCCACAGGATGTAACATTTTCCATGTTGCTCATTTATAAAGAGCATCAATTTGTACACTCCTGGGGCATTTTAAAATGAAGTCATTAATACAGTCATAGGATTACATTGTGGGATTGAAAAAAGATGTCCATCATCTCACTTGAAAT
>NW_006296627.1:5447817-5448548 GCF_000327345.1 Myotis davidii | reverse complement strand
AGCATGCCAGCTCCAGGTACCTGCTGCATTTGCTGACATTAACAATTCTGTACACACAAGGAGGCCTGCAATGGGCTCACACACCACAGGCTTCATTTACCTTCCAATAATTTGTCTCGGCACCACACTTTCCGCATGGCATTCTTCATGTCCGTGTTTCTCAGCGTGTAGATGAGAGGGTTGAACATGGGGGCGATCATGGTGTAAAACAAGGCAAAGACCTTGTCTTTATTGACAGAATCAGCTGTGGGGACATAGGTGAAGATGAGGGGCAAGAAGAACATGAACACGACAGTGATGTGTGAGCCGCAGGTGGAGAGGGCTTTGCGGCATCCCTCGGACGAGCGTGTCCTCAGGGTGGACAGGATGATGATGTAAGAAATTACCAAGGCAACAAAGGTCAGAATGGACAGCACCCCGGTGGTGGTAATGATCGCAATAATCAACAGGCTCGTGTCGGTGCAGGCCAGCTTCAGCAGGGGGAATACATCACAGAAATAGTGATCTATCTGATTGGGGCCACAGAAGGGAAGTTGGACAATAATCAATACATGCAGGATGGAATGGATAAATCCCCCAATGACAGAGGCCATCACAAGGACATAGCATGCCTTTCTGCTCATGATGACCATGTAGTAAAGGGGTCTGCAGATGGCTACATAGCGGTCATAGGCCATGGCAGTTAGAAGGTAAAATTCAGTGATACCCATGAAGATGAAGAAGAACAATGG
>NW_006296627.1:5434922-5447261 GCF_000327345.1 Myotis davidii | reverse complement strand
TGGGTTGCGGGCACATCCCCAGTAGGGGGTGTGCAGGAGGCAGCTGATCGATGTTTCTCTCTCATCGATGTTTCTGACTCTCTATCTCTCTCCCTTCCTCTCTGTAAGAAATCAATAAAATATATTTTTAAAAAAAGAACAAATAATCAATTAATTGCAATCATGATAAATCCCAAGTACCACATGTACCATGAACAACACACTGAATACTTAAAAGAGGAAAAGTCCTTTTTCTGAAAAATTTTTGAGATGCAATTTTTAGTATAATAACTTAAGAGTGATTTTTAAATCTGATCTTCAAGGGCTGTGACAACGCTATAATTCTCAGTCCTTTCCAATGACTAAACTTGTGCTAAATCCTGAAAGTTCAGTATTGTCCTTAGACTTCAGTGAGCTCATAAATTTAGATATTGGACATCTGGGTGACAATTTCAGAAAGTGCTCATAGAACCTTTACACATTTTTCGAGGTAAAGACCTTAAGCAAAGAAAAAGAAAAACCTCATAGACACAGACAACAGTGTGGTGATTACCAGAGGGAACGTGGGGTGGAAGAAGGTAGAAGAGGGTGAAGGGACGATAAATGGGGATAGAAGGAGAGTTGGCTTTGGGTGGTAAATACACAATACAATATACAGATGACACATATGTAGAATTGTACATCTGAAATATATATAACTTTATTAACCAAGGTCAACCCAAAAAATTCAAAAAAAGTTTTTTTTAAAAAGAACCTTTTCATGAACATATTTTTTAAGTGGAGGGAGAAAAAGAGCAACAAGCAGGTCTTTGGGGGGAAGTGTTGCTACATTGTAGGGACTTTTAATGCATTTACCGCTACCTGAAATTGACCTTATTTCCCAGTTCACTTTCCAGTCTAACTCAGGAGTTCTCACCTTCTTTGTCCTTCAATCATCCTTTCTGGAGCTTGCTCTTAGGACACACTCTTGAAGGAGCAAACTGCATCCAGAAATCCTTTTTCACTCCATCTGTTTCACCACCTTGCAGCTCCTTGAATTGAACCACTTTTTTTCCTTACCAGGCTTACTGCACTCTCATTGACCCAAGTCCTTGGAATATTTTAGTCACAAGGAAGAGTTTCTTTGGTGCAAAATATTATACACCATCTCTTACTCTTCCTCTGCAACCTGATCTGAAATATATCACAAAATTGCTAAACCCAAAGTTCAGTTTTATAAAAAATAAATCCTACACATTGATTAGCCTGTTTGTGAAGGGTTATAATGTTAATAGAACAATGTCTTTTTCATCTGAATTCCTATGAAATTGTTTTAGAAAAATGAACATTTGGCATACAAAGATCATTTTAATAGGATTTTAGGGAGTTCATGGATTTCTTATTTGAATTCCATCCATCAACCCCAAGCAATTCCCTGAGATCTAACTTCTTGCAAAATCTCTGGAACTATCACAAAACTCCAATTGCAATTGTCCTGAGCTGTAGTACAATTTGTTTAAAATAAACAATTAAAAGTTCTTTTGAACTGGCCTGTGCCCTCTCGCAGTCTGGGACCCCTCGGGAGATAACGACCTGCTGGTTTAGGCCTGCTCCCTTCCTTCTCAGAACAGAAATATGTTATCAAGCTATGGCATCGAAAGAGTTGTTGATAAAGACACAACAGTGGACTTAAAGGCAGTCAATAAATAAACACATAAATATACTGGAATTCATTCCATGTTTAAGCTGGGATTTCAAACTGATGTGAAATAACGGACTTATTGGTAACTGATGTTAGGACTTTGAATCTCCTTTTGGGGAACAAATATATTCCTCAAAGGCACAAAAAATTATGTTCTATATGGCTGAAGATGCAAATGTACCAGGTAAAATAAGAAAAATATTTAAGAAAAATTTATGGGTTTATATCTTAAGTAGGAACATTTCTTTAAGCAAAGCACAAAAGGCAAATTTGTAAAAAACATATAATACGTCTAAATTTCTATGACAAATTCCATTTGAATCAATATCTTTAAAAGTGGCAAAATGGGGGTATTTATGAATCTTGTAAATCAATAATATATAAGTAACCCATTTTTCTAAAACAGCAAAAACTTTGACTAAGCAATATACAGAAAGGAAATTCCAACTGGCCAAAACATATATAAAAATATTCAGGGAAATGCAAACTAAACAGTAATGAAATACTATTCTCACTTATCAACTTCATAAAAGTACAATTTTAAGTCTGTTCATATAAAACTTTATGAACAACTGAGCAAAACTGTCCAGAAAGCATTCAGAAGTGTGTTTGTTGAAGACTCATTTAAATTTGGAAGGGAAGATAGAAGTGATCTAAATACCTGACAGTAGAACAGAAATGAGATGTGATATGTTCTTATTATGGAAAACTAGACAGAAATTTAAATTTTGGCTCCATATGACACATCTACTATGATACAAATCACTAAGATCTATTTTGAGTGTGAAAACAGATTTAGTCACAGGAAAGGACTGAAAATTATAGTGCCCTCATCACCCGTGAAGAACAGATGACCTTGTTGCTATTTTATAAATACATGGATATCTATTTCCTCTCCAGGAAATAGGAATATTAGTATTCATGGATTCTTCCAGCTGCAAAGAACTAATGTTTTTAAATCAAGTGAAATATTAAATTATTTATCAATTAATGTATCAAAGTCATCAATTTATTTTCCAAGTTTTACAATATTTATTCTTTTTATTATTGCTGTCTTCATCAATTATTTGATCATTTTTCAAACTTTTATAGTTTTGAATCATTGCTTTTCTATCTGAAGTAGAGTACAAAACACCACTATTCCTTATAGCCTCCTGTCCTAGTATCTAACAATCTCAAGTTTCAAGCCAGATTTCAAAAGAGCATTCCCCTTGTTCATTTCCTGTTAAAACAGACCTCTTAAAATCATTTTGTAAAATATTAAAATGCCAATTTTGACCTGAATTAGAAGCCCATAAAAGTTATAAAAGAAATAGTTACCAGGGAGATACATTTTTAGAACACATATTTATGGAAAATATAATTTCCAAAAAAAGAAGCAGATAAGTTTAGATTATTCCATAGCTACTCAAAGAACTAACTTTACTTAGACTCAGGTACTCAAAAGCAAAAAAGGCAGAAAAAAAAGATGGAAAAGGAAAAGAAAAAATAAGAACTCACATATTGAATATCAGTTCATTCCAATCAATATCTGAAGGGAACTTGGACAAGACCAGTGGGAAAAAACTGGTGATTTTAATTTGCTCTTGCTTTGACTTTTCAAGTGTGCTGTCAAAGAAATCCTTTTAAATTGCTTCAAATATGTGATGTTAAGTATTAAATGTAAGTTTTATGGTCAGTGACCAAATGGTCTTAAAAGTAGCTTTATTACTTTCTATGCAGGGATAAACCCTAATACACTGATTATATTTCTTAAGAGCCTCCTTTTGCTTCCATGTCCAAGGCTAATATTTATTAACTAGAGGCCTGTTGCATGAAGATTCACGCAATAGGTCTTCCTTCCCTTGGCTGCCGGCACCGGTTTTCCTCTGGCAGCCAGGACCCAGGCCTTTGGTCCAGCTGCAGCAGAGAAGCCAAGCCTCTTCAGTCTTCAGTTGTCTTCAGTCTTCGCCCCGTGCCTGCATATGCAAATTAACCCATGGGCAGCATCTGGCAGCGACGTCTGACGCTGGCCACCCCACCTCCCCGGGTCCCCAGTCGAGGTCCGGACCCAGCAGGTGGCGTCTGGTGCTACCCACCCGCCTCTCTAGGTCCCTGGTGACACAGGCCCTGGCCCATCCTTGAGCAGTAGCCAGTGCAGGCAGGAAGCTTGGCTTCCTCCTTCGCCGATGGCAACCCATGCCTCCAGCTCTGTGGCCCCTGCTGTCTCTGTTGGGTTAATTTGCATACTCGCCCTGATTGGCTGGTGGGCATAGCAGAGGTATGGTCAATTTGCATGTTTCCCTTTTATTGGTGTAGAAGAGACTTGGCCCACAAAATTTATGTGCAAGTACAGTCACTAGGCCTGGCCTGCGATCAGGGCTAGCTGCCCTGCAGCTGGCCCTGCCACCACCTCCACCCACCCCCTGGTTCCACATTCGCCATTGGGTGATCAGTGCCTGATAGACAAGGGAAGGGACCAAGATGTGGTCAGTGCTCCCCATAGTGACTGGTCCAGTGGTTGTTCTGGTCATTCTGCCATTAAGGTCAATTTGCATATTACCCTTTTATTATATAGGATAGAGGCCTGGTGCATGGGTGTGAGCTGGCTGGCCTGCCCTGAAGGGGACCCCGGATCGGGGTGGGGGGTTCCCAATGTGGGACAGGGTCAGCCTGGGCAAAGGGCCACGGGTGGTTTGCAGGCCAGCCATGCCCCTTCTTTGTCAGGACGGACATCTGGATGATATCCATTCTATCTGGTCTAATAAGAATATTACCCTTTTATTAGTATAGATGTTGACGGTGCTCGGCTTTTTCTTAACATTCTTAAGGCCAGACTTAAATGTCCCTATTTCCACAAAGCCTTTCCTCATTATGTTGTCTTTCCTATAACTGCATTTCATACCCCAAGTTATCCCATTGCACTCCCAGTACCTAAATGACCCCACTTTCCATTTTCACAGGTTTCCATTATCAAACAGAGAATTTATTATCTTTTTTTCATGCAAAGAAGTTCTAAAGTTCCTGGTATGACAAAATTTAATATAGATTTAGTAATCTTAAGATAATTTAGTAATTTATAAATAGAAATGGAAGTTCCAAATTTAAAACAAATACTCATGTTGACTTTTCTATGTAGATAAAAATGCAAATAAGAAAACATTAAAATCAGAAAGATTCTTAGTGATCATGTAATTACAGACAATGATATTGACAGATGGTGACAAAAGGTGTTATCCATCTCTATTGCATTAATATATTTTTCATCCAAATATCTCAGTCTCTCTGAAGTTGCTGTCTTTTCTGGATTATATTAAAACTTGCTAAAAATAATTCATACCTGTGATGTAACTATTCTGCTTTACCCTAAAAATCTTCCTCTGATTATAACATTTTTTGTCTTTAAGTGATTATTATTTTAAAATTCTCTACCATCAACTACTGTCTCTTTTACTTCTAACCCACATAAATATATCTACCTTAATTTGGGCCACTATGTGACAATCATAATAACTCGATGTTATAAACAAGTTACCATAATTGGTATGATTAAGAGAAAACTTAGTACTTCCCCAAATTTCAAAGGGATCATTTTTGGAGGAAAAAAAAGTAGTTTTTAGAAAAAAAATAATGAGTGCAACCTCAATAGCTAAAACCTTAAAAAAAAAAAAAACCTTCAAAATGTGAACTTTCTCACCATGTTCTGTCACTGTACCAAAAGGATCTAGTTAAACATGAGAAAAATTTAAAATATTATCCCAAGAACTAAAGGTAGATTAACTAGATTATATATATTATCCCTTAAAACATGAATATCCTACTATTATTTTAATATGATGCTTTCTTCTGAGTCAGGAAGAACAAGCAAGTTGAAAATCTATGCTCAGACATTCAGAACACAGTGTCTAATAAATGAGACACTAGAAAGGAGAGCCTGCTAAACAATGGACATAAGTACATAATGTGTAAGTATAAACAGAACACTACAAGCCAACATGAAGCAGGGCAGGGAAAACACCGGGTCAAAATCACAGTGACAGTAATACAGATTTAGTCATCTTAATATAATTTAGTAATTTATAAATAGAAATGGAAGTTCCAAATTTAAAACAAATACTCATGTTGACTTTTCTATGTAGATAAAAATGCAAATAAGAAAACATTGCAAGAGAGGCAGGCAAGAGAGGCAGGGAACAGTGATGGCTGTTTGTTCCTGGGCTGTATCTTCTTCTACTTAAAATTGACTGGAGTCCTAGCTGGAAGCTCAGTTGGGTAGAGGTCATCCCCATACTGTAAGGTTGTGGGTTTGATACTCAGTTAGGGTACATAAAACAATCAACCAATGGCCCAGCCAGCATGGCTCAGGGGTTGAGCCTCACAGTTCAATTCTTGTTCAGGGCACATGCCTAGGTTGCGGGCTTGACCCCCAGTGTGGGGCATGCAGGAGGCAGCTGATCAATGGTTCTTTCATCATTGATGTTTCTATCTTTTTCTCCCTCTCCCTTCCTCTCAAATCAATAAAAATATTTATTTTTAAAATAAATCGGCCGATGAATGCATAAATAAATGGAACAACAAATCAGTTTCTCTCTCTTTTACTCTCTCTCTAAATCAATAAATAAAAATAAAAAATATATAAATAAATATAACTGACTTGACACCACCCAGTATATGTGTGCACATTGCCTTTCTTCCTGAAGAAATTCATTCTAATGCCCCAAGTTAGCATTATATTAACTCCACAATAAGAAGATAATATTCTCTGTAGGCTTCTTCTAGATCAGTCCAAACTATGAAGAAAAATTTGCAAGTTCCAGTCATCATTTGTCATCTGAGACAAGCTTCTTGCTCCAGAACTTCCTCATGGCATTTTTCACCTCTGCATTCCTCAGTGTATATATCAAAGGGTTGAGCAAAGGCGTTCCAAGTGTATAAAACACAGCTATCATCTTATCCAGGGGGTAAGTGGTCGCAGGGCGGGTGTATATAAAAATGCAGGGACCAAAGAACAAGATGACTACGATGATGTGGGAGACGCACGTAGAGAGGGCTTTTCTCCTCCCTTCAGCACTGTGGTTTCTCAGAGAACGCAAGATGACCACATAGGAGAACATCAGCATGACAAAACTCACTGTACAAATGGTCCCACTGTTGGACACCAAGAGAAGATTGATCACATAGGTGTCCGCACAAGCAAGTTGCAACAAGGGCTGCAAGTCACAAAAATAGTGATCAATTACATTGGGGCCACAGAAAGGTAAACTCAAGGCCAGAAAAACCTGAGCTAAAGAATGCACACAGGACCCCACCCAGGCCACAGCCACCAACATGCCACAGACCCGCTGACTCATGATGGTCATGTAGTGCAGGGGCTTGCAGATAGCCACATAGCGGTCAAGGGCCATGAGGATCAGGATGAAGATCTCCAGGCAGCCAAAGAAATGTAATGAAAAGACTTGGACTATGCACTCATTGAAAGAGATAGTAGTATTCTTCAAAAAGGCGTCCACAATCATTCTAGGGGCTACGGAGGTAGAGAAGCAGGTATCAGATAAGGACAAATGGAAAAGGAAGAAGTACATTGGACTCTCAAGTGTCCGGCTGGTCTTGATAGTAGTAATAATCAGAAAGTTCCCCAGCAACGTCCCCAAATAAAAAAGCAAGAAAGTGCCAAACACTATTTTCTTCCTAACAGGATCCTGGGTCAATCCAAGCAGAATGAACTCAGTCACATTATTATTCAGCTGCATGATTTCATGAAAGAGGACAAGGGTGAGTGTAAAATATTTTATCTGCAAAAATAATAATGATAAAGGAATTAATTCATGGCATAATATGTGATTTTATGAAATATCTTAAGAAAAATAAATATTCCTCATCATGGACATTGTAGCTGTGGTTTCTTATTATGTCATCTCAACTCTTTGAGCCTGAGTTTGTAATGACTACTTTATAGGGTCCTATGAGCCCAAATAAGCTTGTGAATTTTGTACCTTCCTATAGTACCCTTTAAGTACAACTCTCCTGTGGCAGCCTTTGGTGATCATTTTGTGAAAAATGAAATTCTCTCTCCAGTTCTCTAAAGGCTCGCTTTACAGCTTTTCTTATATTATTACATACTACGCTGAAATTCAGTTAGCTTCCTTTTTGGAATAAGAATCTTTGGAAACTACATATTCTGGGGATTATATTCTCCATAATGCCAAACCCAATGCCTTGTGCCATGTAGGTGCTTAGAGTGTCTTTACATTGAACTTTCTCTATTACCTCTTAAAATATCATATCTGATTGTTTTAGTACTATTCTAATTACAAAACACATTCACATCATTAATCTAATGTGGCCTCCTCCTACCTATTATGTATAGTAGACAGATAAACACGCTCCCAACTTATAATTTTTTTAAAAAACCTGAGATCAACTTTAAATAAGTTATTAAGTCAGCTCCACACCCTGGAGTAGAATTGCCCACACAGCCAAGAAAGACTTGGGGATTTGGACACCCAGAGAAAGGATTACCTTAAGCATCTGACGTGTTTTACATGAACCCTTGGCCTTGAAAGAATGCAAGGAGAGCTTTGATACTGTCCCTATCTTCCCGACACTGATATTCGTTTTAGTGCTTGTCTTGGTGGATGATCACATTCACTCTTCCCAGAGCTGCGTTAATTCCTTTCATCATTGGGTTCTGAAAGGAACTTGTAACAAAAATGGGTAACAGTGATCTGGAGGCAAAACCACACTAGCAAAATAGAACATCTTCTAATAACTTACCTGAACTTTCCAAGCAAGTTTGGCCAACTTTAGAATAGCTAAGTATGTTGAAACCATGATAAACAGACCACGTGTTGGGTTGGAGATAATGGGGAAGAGCTTAAAGCTGGGGAAAGATGGAGAACAGATGAGGATGGAACACAGTGTTGGGTTGGAGATAATGGGGAAGAGCTTAAAGGAAATAAGCTGGGGAAAGATGGAGAATAGATGAGGATGGAACATAGACTTTCATCCTAAAAGTCTGTTTTATTGCAGAGGCCACAGTGAGGATCAGTATTTTCCTTAAGGACTCTCTCTCTTAAACTACTCAACCCTCCCTGACTCAGTTCTACTGCACTTCTATCTTAGGGAGAACCCTATGCTCATTTTATTTCTATGAAAAATTTACCATTCTCTGTAAGGTTGTGTTATATCAAAAACTTATTTTCATTCTACTTATTTACTACATTAACAATAAACTTTTTAAAACATGTTTTTCTTTTCCTGTCTCAGAGGAAGTATGAGCAGTATAAGACATATAGAAATATATTTTCAAATCATGTTGGATTGTTCTGTAATAATACTCCCTTGACTATAAAGATGTCAGTCATCTGTCACTTACCTGTTAGAATATTCTAATCAGTGTCAAGTATGTCCATCCCTTTTGGAAAGCAGGAAGAAGAAACAACAGTGTCTTAGGTGAAAGAGGAAGTGGAATGTCAAGAAACCACTCTGCTCCCATTGAGTGCCCTTAGCTGTCCCTCCATGCATTAGGAGACAAAAACTCTTCTTGTTCTTATCATTTATTTGCACATAAACCCAGGGAAGGCAGTGTGGTGCCTGAAGCCAGAGGTTCAATCCTTACCCAATTTATCTGTATCATATTTGAAGAAAAAATTTAGAACACTAAAATAGACTGGTGTCCTGTGAGAGGAAGAGAGTTTCTTTAAAGCAGAAACTTTCCCTTGTGCATTAAATATTATTAAAATATGCGATCTAGAAAGTTAGGTTTGAGGTATATGATTATGCCTCTATTAATAAAAAGTATATTTATAATAATGTTTCCATCTATATCTACATACCTATGTTAATTAAAGGTGACTTTCAGAGGTTCGGAGAGCCATGAAAATAAAGGATCTTAGAGTATTACATGATATCATAAAATTCTTCGTTCCCCAAAGTTTAGCCTGAGCTCAAAAGCCTAGCCAAGTAAAATAAGATCTTCTGTTTGGAAAATGATCATGAGATGTATCATCTTTACTCTCTTATTGCTGTGCTACCCCGCTATATAAATAGATGAACTTCCAGAATCTTGAGCCCCAAGTGGATCTGGTATCTTCCAATGGCAGACCTTGTCTGCAGGTACTTTTGCCTACAAGAAATTACTTAGAAGTGAAGAACTAAAAAAAGACAGCCTAATTAAATGTAAATTTACCTTAACCCTATATGGTAATTTAATAATCCAATATGAGCATGTGGGGGGAGGGGAGATAAATAGGTGAGCACAAAGGATTCTTAGGGCAGTGAAACTACTCTGTATGACACTATAACAGCCGTGGGCAAACTACGGCCCGCGGGCCAGATCCGGCCCGTTTGAAATGAATAAAACTAAAAAAAACAAAAAACAAAAAAAACCCGTACCCTTTTATGTAATGATGTTTACTTTGAATTTATATTAGTTCACACAAACACTCCATCCATGCTTTTGTTCCGGCCCTCCGGTCCAGTTTAAGAACCCATTGTGGCCCTCGAGTCAAAAAGTTTGCCTACCCCTACACTATAATGATGGATGTGTGTCATTATATACTAGTATTTATCCAAACCCATAGAATGTATAGCACCAAGAGAGACCTCTAAGGTAAACTATGGACTTGGATGATTATGAGGTGCCAATGTGGGTTCACTGAGGGTAACTAATGGAGCACTCTGATAGGGGACATTGATGATGGGGGGAGGCTATTCAGATGGGGGTGGCCACAGGGTAAATGGAAAATCTCTGTACCTCCTGCTCAATTTTGCTGCTCAACCTAAAAATGCTCTAAAACATAGTCTTCCATTTAAAAAATACAATGTGATTTATTAGTTGATGTATAGACTTTTACACACATATGCCAAATATTTCTCTAAAGTGTAGTTTTTGGGGGTCATAAGCTATATTGAGGTGACGACAATAATGTATTCTTTAGGTCAGCCTTAGTTACAGATGCCTTGGACTCCAGCCCTGCCTTTGGCTCATGAAGCAGGGAAGGGAAAAGTGTATTCCCTCACGTACATGGCAAACTGTGGTCAGCATCACCTTCCAACGTGGTCTCTTGGCCTCCGAGGCTGATGCAATGCTTTAATTATGTAGAATGCTTGGTGCCAAAACCACTTCCACACTAACAGGCACTTTTGTCTAACCACTCCCCAGTGATAACTTCTAGCAACCAATCATTCTTGGCAAGAAGCTTTAGCAACAGATATTACCATTTAGCTACTGAAAATGGCTCCTACTAGCAGACACAATTCCCCAACATAGTGAGAGAATTCTCTGAAGACATTACATCAGCCACTTTGAATGGCATCTTTATCTCCAGTACCTTGTCCATCACGAACTGTGGCTGAGGCCTCTTTCCTTTTCTCTCCATCCATGAGTGCATGCCAGCCCTCTGCCCTCACAAAGAACATCTTCCTAAGATCACACTCCTCACCCTTCCACATTCTGAGCATAAGCACAGCACCAACTTCACATTCAAAACCTGTGGGTCCCTTTGAAGTTTCCATGGCACATAAGGGTACCTTGTCAATGTATGGACAGTTGTTTCTCAAATTTAAGTATCTTGCAGAGGCTTTTAATAAAAATGTTGTGAAGGTCAGCTTTGACCTTGGTGTTCAGAGAAAATTACTTATCAGCCTAAACTTCAGCATTTAAAAGGCTGAAGGGCCCAATGCCTACATTAGTGTCATTTCTGACATCTCTGCCTGTCAGGGATATAATAGCATATGTTACAGTCACATCCAATCTGCAACTCCACAGTCCATGTATCCTGTTCTACCAATAAAGTGAATAAAGGATGATTAGGATGGTTAGCGATAAAGGACCACATGTGCTAGAGGACTCTTTCCACCTTTCTTTTTACCTTTAAAATCCCAATAACTTCTTCTCTTTCCTCATTCTCAACCAATCTCTTTCTACTTCACAAAGACACTTTGAAGCAATCTCAAAAGAATTTCTACAAACTTGCATCACATCCTCTGTCTACCCTCCAGCATTTGTGGCCTCATATTCAGACTCCCTGCCCGTTGTGGTAGAATCTTGATTCCTATAAGCTAGCTGTTCTGCGACCTAAATGCAACACTCCTCTTGGAAAAGTTGCTATGGAGAGAATTCTCCCTTCTCTGCAGAGGAGAGATTATTTGACTTGAGCACCACCCCATTGGAAGATCAACTACTTTTGCCATTAATTTTCCCCCTTCATAGTAAAATATGTTGGAAGAATTTGATAATTTTTCTTATTTATTATACTAGAGGCCCAATGCATGAATTCATGCACCAGTGGGGTTCCTCAGCCTGGCCTGAGGGATCAGGCCAAAACCAGCTCTCTGACATCCTCTGAGGGGTCCCAGATTGCAATAGGATGCAGGCCAGGCCAAGGGACCCCACTGGTGTGCAATAGGAGCCAGGGAGGGACGCAGAAGGTTGGCCAGCTGGGGAGGGACTGCAGGAGGGCTCCAGGGCATGTCCAGCCTGTCTTGATCAGCTGGACCCCAGCAGCAAACTAACCTACTGATCGGAACATCTACCTCCTGGTGTTCAGTGCACATCACAGCGACTAGTCAACTGTCTGCCCCCTGGTGATCAGTGCACATAATAGCAAGTGGTTGAGCGGCCTTAGCATATCATTAGCATATTACACTTTGACTGGTTGAATGGACGACTAGACACAGCAAGTGATGCTCAGAGAAGA
>NW_006296627.1:5434142-5434732 GCF_000327345.1 Myotis davidii | reverse complement strand
CCTTGCCTGTGCCTCTTGGTGTTCCTCCTGTTTCACAGGCCACTCCTTATTCTCCTTTCATGGTTCAGGTTCTTCTCTCTGACTTGTTAAGATTGTTCTACAACAGTCTCAGTCCTAAGTTCTCTTCTTTTCCTCTGGCCATGCATATTGCCTCAGTAAATGCATCCAGTCCCATGACGTTAAATGGCAGAGAACTGCTGAAGACCCACAAATGTATATCTGCATCCCAGACCATGCTCCCTAACTCCAGACTCATATAACTAACTGCCTGTCCAAATATCCACTTTGTTGTCTAATCAACATCTCAAATTCAGAATATATAAAAAACTGAACACCTGCTTAAAACCCCTCAACCTTCACACCACCATGACCACCATGCTCCTTTCCTAGTTCATGACAATTCCATCCTGTCCATTTCTGAGGCCAAAAGTCCTTTTAAGTCACTCTTTACTTCTTTCTTCACACAATCTGACACTAAATTCTGCTGGTTCTACCTTGAAAATACATCCAGAAGCCAGCATTCCTTGCTATTTTTACCAACACCAAATAGTTTTTACCTAGAGCATTGAAATTAACCTATAACATTCAGC
>NW_006296627.1:5428261-5433995 GCF_000327345.1 Myotis davidii | reverse complement strand
GCATTGGCCTGGGTGGCAGGGTGGAGCAGGTGAGTGGGGGACACCAAACCAAGGTGGGGCACTAGTTGCTGTCATTGGGGCGAGCCTCTGGTGATTACTGAAAATTCTTTGCTCCCACACGCCATGGTTCCCCCTCCCCCAGTTCTCACACCTGTTGCCGGCACCAGCCCCACTCACACCCACTGCCATCACCAGAGCCACCGCTCACACCCACAGCCAGCGCGGGAGCCACCTCTCACACCCACTGCTGGCACCCAGCGCCAGTCCTGATAGCTGGGCGCCATCAGCGGGTGCAAGCTGCGGCTGCCGGCCACGATCTCCCCTGAGGGCTCCTCCACTTCCCCCTGCTCATGGAGGGCAATCAGGGCAGCAGTCACCACTTGCACCCACTGATGGCACAAGTCCCACTAGCATCCGCTGCTGGCGCCAGCTCCAATCGTTCCGTGCCATCAGCGGGTGCAAGTGGGACTGGCACCATCAGAATGTGGGAGTGGCAGCAGTGGGCAGAGAGGGGGCTGGGAGCGCAGAGGATGGGCCAAAACCCACCCCTGTGCCCACCACAGCTTCATGGCCCACAGTTCCTTTCAAGGTGCACAAATTCATGCACTGGGCCCCTAGTAAGAATATAAGATTCCTAACTTCTTTTCATCATCTGACAGTCATGTCCTCCCTAGGAGGCTTTGAAGTTTTCTCTGTTCACAAGGTAAGGTTAAAATGAAAAAACCTTTGTTCATCAATGTGTCTTTTTTTTATTTCAACTTTTATTTTTTATTTATCTTTATTGCTGAAAATATTACAGATGTCTCCCTTTTCCCCCTATTGACCCCCCTCCACCACACTCCCACCCTCCCATGAAATGTGTCTTTTATATGAGTAGAAACAAATGTTTCTCAAATGAGAATATACAATCCCTTTCTAAATAATAATAATCTTAAAGTCCAGCATCAACACAAATTATTTATGAATTAACATTTCTTATATAACAGGCTCTCAAAGCTAAAATTTTGACTAAACACAATAGCTGTGAAGTTACAAAGTGTGTCCAAATCATGTGTGCCTCTCTCCAAACCAAAGGAAATGATAAACATAAGTATCCTACAAAGGATATAAACCAGGTCAGAGTGTAAAGTGGGAGAGTGGTTTTGAGAATAGCTTAGGGGAAATCACCCCAAAGTGTGTGTGTGTGTGTGTGTGTGTGTGTGTGTGTGTGTGTGTGTGTGTGATGAAGGGAGATTTCAGAGTGCTATTCTGAGAACCTAGCATGTTCCTCCATATTGCTCAGCCCAAGGGACTGAAACTCTAGGCAGGAAGAGAGACTGGCTGACTTACAGGTGGATTCAGGTGAGGGTGGCTAGTGGATTTCAGCCTACATCAGCAGTGTTTCTACATTAATAGCATTCCTAGGGCAGAGATACATGATCCTTTCCCTGTGGAATGCTATAGAGGAGCCATAGGAGGTCTTCTAGGAACCGGCCCAATATGGCCACTTGAAATTCCAAGTACAGTATTTTGAAGATAACCACTGGCTTTCTAAGAACTAAGCAAGAAGTCAACAGAAATCATAACAGACATTTTCCTCCTATGTCAATGGTACTAGGATTAAAAGACCTACAAAAAGTCGCTAAAAGGAAGGGGAATAAAAAGCTTTCAACATTTGCCAGGCAGCCCAGTAACAGTAAGCCACTTGTTAAGATACCTGGTCAAGTAAGATCTTAATGTCCCTGACTGCTTCTCCCACCTCCTCTAATTGAGCCCATATCTAAAATCTAAGGGAATCTGGGCTCTATATTACCTAATAATGAGAAGAAAATTTCTGAAGCTTTCTGAGTTTTCACTTAGGCACCGATAAATATTTCCTTACACCATAATAAATTTGAAGGAATAATGAGAGATAAAAATTAAAGTTTTATTTTGAGTATGTCTTGGTTATTTAAGAACCAATTGCACTTAAATATAATATTCATACAAACAGATTCAAATGTTTTCAAAACAGAACTGTAAGACATAAAATTAGGAAAATTGTTCACTCGAAGTATGAAATTAAATTGCCACTTGTGAATATGGTATTGAGAGCTCTGACAAATGTCCCATCTGGGACTCAAATTTTTATTCTGCAACCGCTTGTCTAAACCAGAACTATTGGGAAACTTTGGTGAACCTAACATTATGTCCTCAATTGATGGAAATGTTTTACAAACTTGTGAGTTCATTGTGTTCCTTTCTCATTAGCCCATATGACTAAAAATAATACTTTCTGGTGCCAATTTAATGGTAATTATAAACTTGAGTGCTGAAATGGCATGGCAGTACTTGATTTGGAGGTGGAGGTGATAGTGGTGGTGGTGGTGTGTGAATTATACATATAGATTATGTTCTCCTCAAAAATGAAAGCACACATTTTATTTTTATTTCAATTAATTTTATATCTTTTTTAATATATATTTATTGATTTCAGAGAGGAAGGAAGAGGGAGAGAGAGATAGAAACATCAATGATGAGAGAAAATCATTGATGATAGAGAATCATTGATCAGCTGCCTCCTGCACACCCCCTACTAGGATTGAGCCTGCAACCTGGGTATGTGCTCTTGACCAGTATTGAACCCGGGACCCTTCAGTTGGCAGGCTGATGCTCTATCCACTGAGCCAAACTGACTAGGGTGAAAATACACATTTGAAAACATTCTTATATAAAAGACCAGAGTCAGGAAATAGTAGACCTGACTTTGATCCCAGATTCTTCCAAAAAATCTGATTTTTCAGTTTTGAGATAGAAGAAGAAAAAAGTTTCATTCCTGTCTTTCCTGGTACCCAAATAAACTTAATAGCCCAGGAAAATCAATGATAGAAGAATATCTTGAGATTTCATTTTTCCTTCAAATGTTCACATACTCAAAAAATGACGCTCAAGAAGGAAGGAAGATAAAGCTCCTTCTCTCCCATCTGAACAAAATCTCCACTTTCCTTTCTTCTTTTCTCTCTCTTCATCATGCATTGCTCTCTGTCCTCCCTTCCGCGCTTTTTCTGCTGCCAAACTCTCTTACTGTCTCTTTCTCTCCTTTGTGAAGAGCAGTGTGAAGACCCCAAGGAGCAACTGACTGGCTGGTATTGCCTATCTCATCCAAATATAACATTCCTCCCTTGCTCACCACTCACAAAATTAATTTTGAGAGATTTTCCAGGGACATTCTAGGTTCTCACTGATGTTTCTAGCTTTCATTGGAGTTAGAGGGTTCACCAATGTAGATGCCCCCAGGGAAGTAGGCTCAGGCACAGATTCCCAGAGCAGCATTTTCTCAGACATGTCCTCTAATCTTCAGGTTGTCAAGACAGAAATCTTGACTCTGCAAGTGTCCAGACATTCATTAGAGCAAGAATGAAACCTATAAAAAAAAATGGTGCATACACACAGAGACTTACTATGTCATTAGTCAGTACTTTTCTTTCTGAAGAAAAATTTGTATACCAAACCAAATTACCTACTGAGTATGGACAGATGTTGATAGAATTCAAGTAAGGATCAGCATAGATTGTTCAAAATAATTATGGGCTTTAAGTAGTAATCATATTCTAATTCAATTTTCTCAGATTTCTTAATTGTTTATTTCCCAACAAGAATATTTTGCCTTTCCTATCCATGAAACAAGAGTAAGCTGTTCAGGCAGTAAACATTAGAATCCCCATACATCATTTATCAACTGGTGTCATCCTTTGCTACACCATAATTTTTTCATGGCATTTTTCACTTCTGCATTCCTCAATGAATAGATCAGAGGGTTGAGCAAGGGTGTCCCAATTGTATAAAACACAGCCACCATCTTGTCTATTGGAAATGTGGTCGGTGGGCGTGTGTATATGAATATACACGGGCCAAAAAATATGACAACCACAATAAAGTGGGAGGTGCATGTGGAAAGGGCTTTTTGCCTTCCTTCTGCACTGTGGTTTCTCAGAGAGTACAAGATGACACCATAGGAGATAAGCAGGATTATAAAACTCACCATGCAAATGGCCCCACTATTAGAAACAACTAGCAAATTTATCACGTAAGTGTCCATGCAGGCAAGTTTCAACAAGGGCTGCAAGTCACAGAAATAGTGGTCAATCACATTGGGGCCACAGAAAGGCAAGTGCAAAGCTAGTACTATCTGTGCTGAAGAGTGGATACAAGATCCCACCCAAGCCAGAATCACCAGCACACCACAGACTCGCTGGCTCATGATGGTTGTGTACTGCAAAGGCTTACAAATGGCAACATAGCGATCAAAGGCCATGAGGAGGAGCACAGAGATCTCCATGCAGCCAAAGAAATGGGCTGCAAAGACCTGAGTCATGCACTCATTGTAGGAGATGGTCTTCTTCTGAGAAAGGGCGTTCACAATCAATCTGGGAGCTGTGGTTGTGGAGAGGCAGGCATCAGCAAAGGACAGATAGAACAGGAAGAAGTACATGGGACTGTCAAGGGTCCTGCTTGTTTTAATGGTCACTACAATGAGAAAGTTCCCCATCAGTGTCGCAAGGTAAAGAATCAGGAAGACCCCAAATATTGCTTTCTGCTTTCCTGCATCCTGTGTCAACCCAAACAAAATGAACTCAATCACACTATTATTCATCACCACAGTAATAGCTGAAGAAGGTAAGGTGCAGTTGACGCAGGTTTAATCTGCAGAGGGAAGAAAAGACGTGCCATGTTGAGAAGATTAGTGAGCTGAACTCAATTCCTTGTTTCTGCTCCATCCTGTTACCTCCAACTGCCTTTCATCCCCCATGAATCTTTGTAAATCTGTGATGTCCAGGCCTCTCCCAGATCTACCTGTTGTTCAGAAACTTATCACATTGGACCAAAGTGCCTGCATTTGGGGAATAAAACAAATAAATGTCCTTTAAAAAGTTTGATTCCTACCAAGACTGAGAACTGCACAATTTGTACTTTCCTTGGGCAAGTGACTTACCCTCTTTGAAATTCAGCCTTCCTGTGAAAAAAGAGAGGACAAATACTTGCCCTGCCTTATTCCAAGTTTTCCTAAAATTTGGAATATGCGTATGTAACCATACGTACGCATACACATACACATGCATATTTCATGAGCTTTGAAATCTGATCAAGACTCTTCCAATATAATTATTGTTCAGTTCTCTCATTTTTGTCTCCATTATCCCAGAACTCTTCGGGACACTGGTGAAATGTGCTTTACTTTAACAGTCTTTTACCGATGCCTCCTGTGTAGAAGATGCCAGCTTCACCAACTGTCTTGATATAACAAATGTCTGGACAATTCTTTGAAGTTGGCATAACTTGGGAAACTTTTTTTCCTGCTTTTTCTTTTCTTCTGTTAATCCTCACACCAGGATATTTTTCCATTGATTTTTAGAGAGTGGAAGGAAGGAGGAGAGATACAAAGAGAAAAATATCAATGTGAGAGTGACACACATCCTGACTAGGGCCAGGGATCGAGCCTGTAACCCAGGTAGCAACCTAAGCACATGCCCTTGACCAGAATAGAACCCGGGACCCTTTAGTCCACAGGCCAGAGCTTTATCCACTGAGCCAAACCAGCTAGGGCGAGGAACTACTCTTTATTTACTCTACTCTTGAACTTATCCCATTAGAATATTGAGCCTCTCTGCTGATGAATTTGACCTGACATAAAATTTCTAATATGCCTGTAATCTAAGTAGTGTTTTTACTCGTATATATTCCTCTTTACTGTGAATTCCCTTTGATAAATAGTCCT
>NW_006296627.1:5407638-5427946 GCF_000327345.1 Myotis davidii | reverse complement strand
TATGATATTGCTGTCCCAAATGCTAGAGATTATCATTGCTATTGATAAGAATTAAATTTTTCAGTATCTTATACCCTTTTATTAACTATATTTTTACTATAGAATAAACTATGATGATGATAAAATATTTAAAGAAGAATATAAAAAGAAAATATTAAAATCTCTCCCAAAATTATTTGAAACTATAATCTTGGTCTCCAAAAGTAACTCCTCTTGGTTTTTTGTATGTATTCCAGAAAATTTCTATAAAGTTATTTGCATGTGTTTATTTATATGTCCTTTTTTTATGGAAGTATGGCCAATATTTGATTTTATTTTATAGAAAAGCTAGTGGTGCACAAGCAAAAAAGAAAAACAACAACAAAACAAAAAACAAAAAAAAAACAAAAGCAGGTTATCTCATATCTTGACATTATCTTATTATCTGACTGACTTGGTTAATAGGCATTTTTATTATATTTATATAAATTTTTATTAGCAGAAATATTTAATATTTTAATCCTTTTTCCTTTGAAGAATGTTTTACCTGTGTCAGCTCACTTTTTGTGATCTTGCTCACCTGGTAAAGATATTAATCTAGAAAAATCACTTATTTCTTGGCCTGCGGGCATCCCAAAGATGATGGCACAGTGGCTCTGAGTGTCACCTCTTTTCTTAAAGTATCAGAGTGCTCGCTCCCAATTAGTTTCAGAGGGGCACAGCAAGATTATACATCCCCCTCAATAGGGTCCTCTGCTGTCATCAGTGCTGTTAAGACTTCATATTTTAGAGCAGTTTTAGGTTCACAGCAAAATTGAGAGACAGCTACAGAGTTTACTCATATGGTCCCTGCCTCCACACACACATGCCTCCAAGCTCACACCACTATCAACATCCCCACCAGAGTGCTGCATCTGCTATAAACGATGGATCTACAATGACACATCACAATCACCCAAAATCCATAGTTTATCTCGGGACTCACCAGGGTAGTGTACATTCTGATCTGGATAAATGTGTAATGATATGGGTCCATCATTATAAAAACCTACAGGGTATTTTTCACTGTCCTAAAAACAGAGTCATTTTTATATTCACAGAACATAGAACATAATTCCTTTCACACAATACCTAATACTGGTACTCGATAAATTCTAAATAAAATGTCTCACACAAGTTAAAAGAAGGAAATAACACTTTGAGTGAGCTTTCTATGTGAGTTTTCAATGTTAGATTTATTAGCTCATACATACCAGTCAGACCAATATTTCATAAACATCAGTATTACAAATGGCCAATCCTAGAATTCTTTAAGCAAATCCTCACATGGGTCCTCTCTCTTTCTAAACAGAGAGAAAGGACACAGTTTCAGATACGCCCTCTTCTCCTTACTCTTTATGTCCTCTCCACCTTCTTACCTCCTCTTCACCTCTTGAAAATAAAAGGCTTTAAAAATATAATGAATCATGAATGTAATAAAATGGTTACTATGGTTTTCAAATGCAGTGGCTGAAATACTGACCATGGCTTTCAGAGCCCTCTAACTCTTGCCATCTCTTGCTTCCCACTTTTTTCCCCAGTATTTCTCCTTATGCATGTTTCAGCCAAGCCTGACACTGCCCAGACCATCTGTTCTCTGAATTTTCTATTTCCCACAGTGGCTAAGCAGACCTTACTCAGATATAACCTCCCTTTCCATAGCTACCTGTATACAGAGTGCCTAGCTAAAATGCCATCTTCTCAGCAAAACATTTCCTGGTTTTACCAGTTGAATCACTTTCTTGCTAATGGCCTTCCAATGTTAAAGTGTGTGTGTGTGTGTGTGTGTGTGTGTGTGTGTGTGTGTGTGTGTTGAATCATGTGATCCTAATTGTAGCCCTTCTCTCACTTTTGCTTTAATGTCTGTTGTTCATTTGATTTTACAATATCCCATAAGGCAAGTTCACGTTGTCCTATTTTGTGAACTTTGGACTAAGCTGGGAGGCAGAGGTTAGCAGACAGCAGTCAGAAAGAAGCCAGGTTGAGAACTCAAGCCTTTGTGTTCCATGGCAATTCCCTGACAACCTGCAAACTTTCGGACGGGGCAAAAAAATCAGCATTTTACATGTATATGTGAAAACTGATAGTGAGGAGGGGATAGAGAGGTAAGAGATTGATGGCAGAAATTAGAGCCAAAGGGGGAAATGTGCATGTGAGGAAACGAAGGAGGAAGGGGGAATAAGGGCTGAGACAGAGGAAAGAAAACCCACAGTGCAAAGCGAGCATAAACCCATGTCAGAGATAAAGAGTAATTTGCCCTAGGATTTCACTAGACAATTTTGCTTTGCTCTCTCCCACTCCTCATATTACCCCTTTCTCCAACCCCAGAAAGAGGATGTGACTTGGGGCTTGTAAGTGGGGTGACAGCCAACGTTATTATGATTACTATTAGAGAAATTGACATCATAGTATTGTAGAATCAGAGTATCGATCAGTATCAATGCATACTGATTGCTTATTATCAGTATGCACTTCTATGACTTCCCTGTCCCTACACTTTGCAAGTCAGAAATCTGCAGGTATAAGATACTACACTCTACTCCCTTCGATGTACCCCGTTTGCAGTAAGAATCGAACCTAAGACAGTGCTGCCTCAAGCAGAAGCCAGTGAAAGTTGGGGAGCCCTGGTGTGTCCGAATCTCTTCATCACCCTCAGGAACATATTCCTAGAACTCCAGGTTTTCCAAGAGACAGAACTGCATGATGGCAACTGTCCTAAAACCCAGTCCTGAGTGGGAGGCAAGAAAAGGGAAATGGTGCAGTGCGGCTTGAAGACTCACCTTTAAAAAAAGAGGTGGTATCCAACAGAGAGCTCATAGTTTCCACTCTTCCAGTTCTGATCTATTTTACGTGTGTTTGCAACATGCAAATTGTACTTCAAATGGATCTGCTTGGCTTTCTGTTGCAGGATCTATGGGGAGGGGACATACTCCATGGATGGCCAACTCTTCCTAGAAAATGTGAACTAGACTCTCCAAAAGGGTCTGGAACACCCGCAGAAAGTTTCTTACTTCTACTCTGAGAAGTTCCGAGAATAAAAAGGAAATATTCCCACTACTCTGTGGTAGAAACTTCTCTAAAGCCAGGTCTAGGACTCCCAAAACATTCTGCTGCAGAGCACATGAATTAAAGAATTCTTTTTCCATCATGAGATATTTATAGGTATTTCATCAAAGTTCACAAATTCGAGCCTCTAGAGAGACAAGGACTCTGCCCTTCCCACCCAAACCTGACAGATTGGCTCAGTGAGTTAATCAGCTCAATTAATCCTAGATCACAGCAAACCATGGGGCCAATTCATCCCAAACAAGGCTGTCAGTGGGCAGATTCTGTCCTCAGAGCTCCCCTCCCCTCCTACTCTGCCCTAAGGGACTCTTCCCATTTCAGTTATCACATGCTCCACCCATGCACCTGCTCTAAGGAAAAAGCATGCTTTCTAAGTCACATTGAGGCAGAGACTACTAAAAGTTACCAAAGGCTCTGTCCTTCAAGTCAAATTTTTTCTAATGGCAGACAAAGCTCTGAGCCCAGGAGAAGGTTCAAACAGATAGGATGTATTTGCATTCTGGCTCCATCATTTGTTTCTTGACTATAGTCAAGTTTCTTCTCCAAGTTTCCTATTCTAGAAAATGTTATTGTTAGAAATAATAATTATGACAAGTCATAATGATATTCATAAAATATAATATAAATAATTATAATGAAAACTATTCATCAAAAGTTCTATCATTTCTAAAATAATGTGAAGTAAGTCAGTAGGTAAAGGAAGAAGAAAGAGAAAATGAAAAAAACTTTTTTACATATTTTTATTTATAAATTGACTTCTTAAGTATAATTTATATACAATAGATACACTTTTTTAAAAGAATAGGAAATGAGTTTAGCCAAATGTATACACGTGTATAACTGTCACCACATCGTAGGAGTTTATCGATTTCATTCTTCTATTCACAGAAGCAGATTTTAGCTTTTTGTGTTCTCTTCATATTTATATATTTGTTTGTCTTCTGCTCTTTATCATTTGGTTTTATTTTTATTTTTTAATAGTCAATGTTTTTATTTAGTACAATTCTAGTAGTTGTCATCTTTCCTGTTTTTTGTTTTCTTAATTAAATTTATGGAGGTGACATTGGTTAATAAGGTTATATAGGTTTCTTTTTTTATAGACACAGAATTTATTTTTTAACCAAATAAGTGGCATAGTGAATTTTTATTTTTTATTTTTTAATAAATTTATTGGGGTGACATTGGTCAACATAATCATATAGGTTTTAGGTGTGGGGTTCTCTGAATAAGATTATACAGGTTTCAAGTGTACATTTCTATGACACATCGTCTGTAGATCACATTGTGTGCCCACCAATCAAAGCCAAATCATCTGTTACCATATATTTGATCTTCTTTACCCTTTACTACCCCTGACCCCCTACCCTCTACTCTGGTAGCCACCATACTGTTGTTTGTGTCTATGAGTTTCAGTTTTATATCCCACATGTGAGTGAAATCATATGGTTCTTAACTTTTTCTGTCTTATTTCACAGCATGTTATTCCCAAGGTCCATCCATGTAAATGACAGTATTTCATCTTTTCATTTGGTTTATTATACAATTCCTTCTGAGAATATGAAGGCAGTCTGTTCCAAGTCTCCCAGCTTCTGGTGGTATGCTGGAGTTCCATGGCTTATAGATTCATCACCCCAATTTCCACCTTCATCTTCAAGTGGCATTTCCCTTGTGTGCATCTGTCTCTGTGTCCAAATTTCCCCATTTATAAAGACACCTTTCATATTTGATTAGGGCTCATCCCAGTGACCTTATCTTAAATTGATGGTCACATTCATAGACATTGGGAGTTGGACTTCAACATCTTTTGTGGGGATGCAATTCAATCCATAGCAAAAAGTGCTCTTCAAAAATTCATAATTTCCCAATTCCACATTCCAGAAGTAACTGTTAGTCTTTACATATTCTTCCAGGTTTTCCTATGTAAAAAACTGGATCATTTTCCATCATTTCTAAAATTACAGCAATATAGCACAGATTCCTAAAACTCTAAATTGAAGCATAATCTAATCTACTTAGCTAATAAATTTAAAGTTAGGGTGTACTTTTATTACTAATTTAGCACAATGTTTTTTTTATATTTTTACTTCTTACACATCATCTGTCTGAATTATGTGTGATGAACTAGAGATGTTATAATAATTACAAGCTCTGATTGGCAGTCATAATTATCTATGATGACAATAAAATGAATAATGAAGTAATTATTACTTAATTTCAATAGTTTAAGGTCCTAATAAAAGACAAACAACAAAAGGAGGGAGCTTTTTGCTATGAAGACAGGAAGAGTGAGCAAAATATCATAAGAGGAGAAACATTTATCAGTTCAGGGAAACATGGAGATGATCTCCATAAAAATTACACTATTATTAGATCAAAAGGTTGTAAGAGGTAAAATTATGGACAGATATTGGGCAACCATGAAAGCCAGGTCATGCAATTTTATTTTGTTTTATTTTTCATAAGCAAAGAGATTTGGGAATATGAAAAAACAGGAAAGCAGGTCTTGACAAAATGTATGTATTGGGTCAGACCAACACCACCTCAGAGTTTTATCATTGGATTCAATCATTATTTCCTAACACTCTTGGACTATCCTAATTCTCTCATCTGAGTGACATCCCAGTAATAGAGAATGCTGTTTTCCCTTCTTTAATTCTTACTTTTACTGCTGAAATCTAAAAGAGTCCAAATATATTTGATACTAAAAATACTCCCTTTTTTTCCAGATAGACATCTTCCTCTATTTCCTATTCACCTATATTACTGAGTGTTATTAAATACATATTGAATTGAATAACACAATCCTAGATTATATATTATTCTTATATAATCTTATTCAAACAATTTTCACTTTCGTTATTTTCTTTGACCTGCACATTACTTTGCAAGGTAAGTATGCCTTGTTCTTTCAATGTACAAAGTTTGACCTGTGATACAGAAAGTTTTCTAAGCACTCTAAAATTAGAGTGGTATGCTACTAGATAGCCTCCCTCTCTAGCATTCACCAGTCATGTCACATAAAACATCCAGCCCTGATCACATAGCTCGCACTCTAAAAAAGAGAACTCCTGAGCCCTCCCAGAAGGATGCCAATGGATGCCTACATTTTCTGTTCTGACTCCAAAATCAATACTGTAAACTGCATAGGGAGGCAAATATCAAAGTAGAAAATAGATACCTACATGAATAATAGAAAGAAGAGGAAAGAGAAGAAAATGACACTGAAGTTAGAGCAGGGGAGAGGAGAGTGAGAATGAGCAGACCCAAGGAAAGAAGAGTCAGGGGGTAGAATACAGAAAGACAGAGAGAGGGGAGAAGATATATATATAGGAGGATAGTTTGATCCAAGATTTCATCACAGAATTCAGCTTCTTTCTCCATGACCCACTGTAATATCACTAACCCAAAACCAAATATGGGGTAGAGCAAGGGTTCCCAAGGATCTTGAAAAACCCAGCTGTGGAACAAGTACTGCTTTATCTTATATTCTGTCCAGAATCTCTTCAAGTGAGAGGGCTTCCCCCAAGACAGAAACTTCTGCCAAGCTGGCCTCAATGCCATGCACGGTTTATTGGCCCCGCTGTGAGCAGAGATGCTTTTGAGAGTGCAGAGGCCAGGAAAGACTTAGGGACCCTGGACCACTCTGATCCTTCATTGCTGGAAACACTCTCAACAGCTCCATCCCACCTGCAAGTCACACTGAGTGTAGATGCCATCAGATCAGTCTTATCTTTCATTGCAAACCACCATCATTCTATTCCACACTTTCCCCATGGCATTTTTCACTTCCTTATTTCTGAAGGTATAAATCAACGGATTGAGCAAGGGCGTTAGGATGGTGTAAAAAATTGCCACCATTTTGTCAAAGGAGAAAGCAGATGGGGGTCGGGCATACACAAATATGCATGGGACAAAGAACAAAACCACAACAGCTATGTGAGATCCGCAGGTGGAGAGAGCTTTCCACTGCCCTTCAGCACTGTGGGTTCTCAGAGAGAACAAGATGACACCATAGGATATAAGCAACAAAGAGAAGATGATGACGCAGATAAACCCACTGTTGGCCACCACCAAAAGGCCAAAAACGTGAGTGTCGGTGCAGGCCAGCTCTAGTAATGGGTACAAGTCACACATGAAATGATCGATAACGTTGGGGCCACAGAAGGGCAGCTGGAAAGTAAAGAGAATTTGTATCGTGGAATGCAGGAAGCCCCCAGTCCAGGCCACCCCCATCAGAATGCCGCACAGCCTCCAGGTCATGATAGAAGAGTAATGCAAGGGCTTGCAGATGGCCACATAGCGGTCATAGGCCATGACTATGAGGACAATCACCTCCACCCCAGCAAAGAAGTGTTCAGCAAAGAGCTGGGTCATGCAGCCTTCAAAGGAGATGGTCTTTCTCTCATAGAGAGAGTCCACGATCATCTTTGGGGCAATGACGGTGGAGAAGCAGGCATCCAGGAAAGACAGGAAAGCCAAGAAGAAGTACATGGGGGAGCCCAGGAGTGCTGGACTGCTGCTGATGGTCACCACAATTAGCAGGTTGCCCCCAACAGTTGCAATGTAGCCGAACAAAAATATAACAAATACCATTTTCTGAACATTGGGATTCTGTGAAAGCCCCAGGAGGACAAACTCAGTTACAAAGCTTTGGTTTTGCATGCTTTCCAAGGAAAAGCGAAATGCTACCAGATAAAATCTGCAACTATGAGAACAAGAAAAGTTCATCTGGAACCAGTTTATGATACCATCACAGCACAGTCATCAAGTTGGTGCATCTATATGAAAAGCTGATCATGTGCTTCTGTCGTAATTGAGAACACAAAATTAGAAATTTGTTAAAGGTGGTAGTGGGAGGTCAGACAGAAATCAGCAGGAGAAAAACTATTAAATACTTCAAAATGGATAGAGCTTTAATGTAGGAGAAGGGAACTATTCACATATGGTAGGGATGAAACACCGTTTTTATCTCAACTGCCAGCTCTGATCATTTAGTAGTGGTTTCCCAGAGTGAATTGTTGAGGAAGATTCTGAAGCTGCATCCAAATTCTAAGGACAGAGAACTGTAACTTATTGGTCATTAGTGTGGAATGCAAGCAGGGATGATTTGCATGCCACCCCTGATCAAGAAACTACTTTATCTACAAAGAGAAGAAGAAATAAACCCCAGTTTATGAGGCACTTGAAAAATCATAACTACGTTTCCAATTATTTTTTATTTATTTTCATTGTTGAGAGTATTACAGATGTCTTGGGCCTTTAAGATGAATTAGTTCATTCCCTAGAAAAAAGAAAGATCTATGTGAAAGTGCCTACTCTATACTTACACATAACAAGTAAGCATGTATTGAGTTGTGTTCTTTACTCATCATTTAAAATAAGAACAGATGTTTATGATAAATAATAATACCTACTTAAGATAGTTGTCATGGTGACTAAGTTAAATAATGCAAAGAAATCAACTATTTAGGAAATAGTCCATGTTATATCTATTACCACTATTTTACTGGTAGGCAATTCACACTTAAAGAGAAAAGGTCAAACAAATTACAGATGCTGGATCTGGAATTTAAACAGAATCTCTGGCTCCAACACTTAAGTATTCCTATTGGATCAACAGAGAAAGAAGCAATAAGTTTTCTTTTTAGCAAGAACTTAAGAGCAGGGCTGCCCGTTCTACTGTCTCCATCCACCCGTAAAAATCAAAGCCTTCTGATTCCTTTGTTCATGTTTGAATGAGGACTCTTGATAAAGGACACAGAGTACATGATATAGATTCAGAAAGAAATAGTCCAATTACTACAGATACAAACTGGCAACAACCACATAGGTAAAGAATAGGAACTGTATGTTGAATATAGCAATAGAGTCTTGAGACTTTTTAATTATTTACTAAATAAAAATACTGTGTGGCCCAAACTGATAAAGAACAATTTGCCATTTATATGACTTTATTGTAAGGATGTTCATCTATAACCTACCTGTTCATCTCACAGGATTATGAGAGTCAAATTGGGAAAATGTAACAGTTGCTTATAATAAATGCCCTCACCAATTGTAGTCACTATTCTCTCACTTAGCAAACCAGCCACCTTATCCAGCGAAAGAGTCATCCGGATAATTACTCCAACTTTTGACTTTGTTTTTCATAGCCAAGCAACAGTTTCCAAGAATGATTGTGTCCTCACCTGTACATATAACAGAAATTTGTCAAATGTGTGTGTACATATACATATAACCTGTTAAACAGATGCGTAAAATAATAATGTTTACTGTGAGAATTAAAAATAATCTGATTTTGGTGAAATCCACTTAGAGCTAACAAAAACAATTTACAATAAATATACAATTGTGTATGCTAATATGCATCTTTATACTTACTTTTATATGACCACCTCCATTATACTCCCAGTGTACTAGACATTCTTAAACAGAGCCTGCACTATGAACACCATATTCAGCTACAAGTTGTCACCAAAAAAACAAGAGTATAAAGCAAACTTATAAGGTCATTGGATCAGCCAACAACCATTTATTAAAAAGTAAAGAATATCAATATATGACCCAGCAGTTATCAGCTTATCTTAGAGTCAAAGCCGGAGAGACAATGAAATGGAATGAGTAAGAACACCAGCTCCAATAAACAAAACAGAAACAGACTCTTAGATATAGAGAATGAACTGAGAGTTGCCAGATAGGAGGGGAGCTGGGGACTGAGTGAAAAGGGTGAAGGGATTAAGAAGTACAAATTGGCAGTTATACAATAGTCATGGGGATGTAAAGTATAGCATAGGGAATATAGTCAATAATGTTGTAATAATGCCCTAGCTGGATGGATAGAGCATTGGCCCGAGGACTGAAGGATCCCGAGTTCAATTCCAGTCAAGGGCAGGTAACTCAATAGCATGTTTGATCCTTCACCTGCAGAGGCAACCAATCAATGTGTCTCTCTCACATTGATGCTTCTCTCTCTCTGGCTCTCCCTCTCCTTCCCACTCTCTCAAAAAAAAAAAAGGCAAAGAAACCTCAAAGGCTATAACAAGATCATATCAAAATAATAATAATAATAATAATAATAATAATAATAATAATGTTGTAATAACTATGTATGGTGCCAGCTGGGGACCACTTCATAAGTTATATCGATGTCTAACCACTGTGCCCTAGCTGGTTGGCTCAGTGGATAAAATGTCAGTCTGCAGACTGAAGGGTCCCAGGTTCGATTACCCTAGTAGGAGGCATTTAGGAAGCAGCCAGTCAATGATTCTCTCTCATCATTGATGTTTCTCTCTCTCTCTCCCTCTCCCTTTCTCTCTTAAATCAATAAAAAATATATATTTTTAAAAAATAATAAAGAAATATCTAACCACTATGTAGTACAAAACTAAAATAATATTGAATGTCAATTGTGATAAAAAAAATTAATTTCAAAAATAAAAAAAGAATATCAGTTCCAGATTAGTACAGACATAGTTCCAAATCCAGGCTCTTCTACTTAGTTATATTGGGATGGAAATGTTACTTAAACTTCTCAAAGACTCTAATTTTACTTCTGTAACTGGGTAAAATAACAATGCAAGGGTTCCTATGAGAATCAGATAAGGCAATACACATAAAAACCATTGATGCAGCCCTAACTGGTTTGGCTCAGTGGATAGAGCGTCGGCCTGCGGACTGAAGGATCCCAGGTTCGATTCCGGTCAAGGGCATGTACCTTAGTTGCGGGCACATCCCCAGTAGGAGGTGTGCAGGAGGCAGCTGATCGATGTTTCTCTCTCATCAATGTTTCTAACTCTCTATCCCTCTCCCTTCCTCTCTGTAAAAAATCAATAAAATATATTTTTTAAAAACAACCATTGATGCAATTAGAAGCACAAGAGAAAATTCACAATAGTGAGAACAAGCTCCTAAAGTCATTGACACAGACAAGAAACAACAATTGGTATTTCCTCCTAATTCCTGCTTCACCATGACCAAGGCTGATAAGTATTTTTAACTCATCCTCTTATTATTCACAAGCATAAAATATTTTTGGCAACAGTGTAGATGTGGTATTGTTTCAGTGTGCAACACTTTTAAATGTCCTTAACCCATGAATAAATTACTGTGGCCCTCAGACCCAATTTTTCTCAGGTAGCTTCACTGAACAAAGAAAACCAAATAGGGTGAGGAAGTAGAGAGGCAGACCAAGGCTCTATATTAATCTAATATTTAATTTGTAGGCTTCCCACTTCCCTTATCTGGGGAATTTCTAAGAGTAATACCCATTTAGAATTAAAATATTTCTTAGATATGAACAAATCAACCCCCTCATTTTTCAGATAAAAGGGATTTCCAAAGTTCATGTTAAAACTTTAACAAAAGAGCCCTAGACCATTTGGCTCACTGGATAGAGCATCGGCCTGTGGACCAAAGGGTCCCAGATTTGATTCCGGTCAAGGGCATGTATCTGGTCGAATATCTCACATCGATATTGCTCTCTGTCTTTCCCTCCCTCTTTCACTCTCTGTAAAAATCAATAAAAAAAATATCCTCAGGTGAGGATTAAAAAAATAATAATAAACTTTGACAAAAGAGAATATAATAATCCTCATAATTTATGATAACAAGATTCATGATTTTAAGTAATTTAAAAGGTAACTGCCCTAAATGTAATGTGCTGCCTGGACTGAACCCTAGAACAGAAAAGAGACAGTAGTAGAAAAATTATGACATGTAAACAAATATGCTGTTTCACGAAGAGTAATATGTCAATATTCATTTCATTGTTTTGACAAATATATATATGGTAATGGAAGATGATATTATTAGGGGAAAACTAAGTGAGGAGTGTACAGGAACTCTCTTTACTATCTTGGAAACTTTCCTATTAATCTAAAATTTTGCCAAAATAAAATTTTAATTAAAAATAATACAACAATTGCTTAGTTTCTGCTATTGAAAAACTAGCAATTACAGCCTCATCATTTCCTAGTGTCATTGGAGAAGCCACTGAGCCTCTGCACCCTTTCCCATTGAACAGCCCTTGTTCAAGCTGCCTGGCCCACAGAGTCACACCAAACAATTACGAGTGTGCTTTCCAACATATAATTCAAAAGGACGATGTGAAATATTAATAGTAGCATTATTTTTAAACAGTGTCTACACATACACAGAGAACTGGAAGCTTGAATCCATGATAAGGATAAAATGTTTTAAAATCATGCTTTTTAAAATTATATTACTTCTAAAATTGCAATTAAACTATTTCATGTAATCCTTTTGGAAATATTTTAGCAGATATTTTCAGGATCGGAAATATATCTCTATTCCTTTTTCTAGAACCCAGCACTAAAAAATTATTCTAAAGGTGAAATGAGGTATTGTCGTTTTATAATGGAAGATGATGCATGTATTTTATGATAGTAAAAATTTAGAAATATCTACAATGTTCAATAATAGGAAGATGTTTATGTAAATCAGACTACTACAAATTAAGATGCTATGAATAAAGTAATATAAATGATAGGACATAGTTGGTAAGACACATTTATAATATATTAAATGAGAAAAAAATATAATGCTGCTTATTTGCAAAACATTTTAATATAATTTTAAAATCTAGAAAAGAATATATGAAAATAGAGTTATTTTCAATATGCATCTTGATATGATTATGAGTCAACATTAAAAATCAAGGTAAAGAACCCACAACACCATATTTTCTTTTATTAAAACAGTTTTTTTAAAGGGATATGGGCTTTGAGGATAATTTTATTATCTCCAGTATAACTAATTTTCATAGGTGTAACCAACAAGCTAACATAAACTTTTATACTAAAAATGGTAAACTAATGTAAATCTTCTATAAATAGCCATATCATTGGCCTAGCCCTTGCCATCCCTTTATACACACTTTATATCAATTTGAAATTCATATACTTTTAGGGTTAGACTCTGCTCTTCAGGTCTAGGCTCAGACCTTTGGCACGAGGCCCAGCATTGCGAGGGTGGCTGGGCTCTTCAGACCTAGGTCAGCTCTTCGGGACTGGGCTCTTCAGAACTCGGGTCAGCCCTTCAGGACTGGGCTCTCTCTTTGGGATTAGGTTCGGCTCTTAGTGGTAGGCTCCACTCTTAGGGCCAGGCTCGGCTATTGGGGACTAGTCTCTGCTCTTCAGGGTTGGCTGGGCTATTGGAGAGTGGGCTGGGCTCTTCTGGGCTAGGCTCCATCTTTAGGACTAGGTTTGGCTCTTCTGGACCAGGCTCCACCCTTTAGAACTGTTCCAGCCCTTCTGGTTAGGCTTGGCTCTTCGGAATTAGGCTCAGTCCTTGGGGACTAGCTTGGGCTCTTTAGGGCTTTGTTGGGATCTTTGGAGCTAGACTCGGGTTTTGAGGACCTGAGGTTTGCCTCTGAGGCTCCAAGGCTAGGCAGACTTGAGGCTGGCATCAGTCTTGAATAATGTCACACTGCACATTGACACATCACCGGCTTTTTGCTTCTGTTGGCAGCAGCAAATTACAATGAGTCTAAAGGGTCTGAGCCCTGACTGGCCTATAGGGAACAGACACTCATTCTAACCAAACCGCTCCCCCACTCCCCGCCCTCCGCCCCCCGCTCACCATTCCTTCTGGATTCCATCATGAGCCTGTTCCCATACACTGAAAGGCTGCAGGTTTGATTACCAGTCAGGGAACATACCTAGGTTGCAGGTTTGATCCCCGCTCAGGGCACTTATGGAAGGCAACCAATCGGTTTCTCCCTTACATCTCTCTCTCTCTCTCTCTCTCTCTCTCTCTCTCTCTCTCTCTCTCTGTCTCCATCTCTCTCTCTCTCTCTCATTAAAAAAAAAATCTTCAAGTAAGGATTTAAAAATAAGAAGAAGAAGATATTTTCATCCTCCAAGCAACTATTTTTATCTACTTGGGGGAGATAATGTCCCGATTTCAAATGTATGTGTTATAATAACCTACTTATTTTTTAAAAGGGAATAATTTGGTTTTTTAAACTTAGACCTAATTAAAATTCTATCTGTGCTCTAAACTACACAAATCTATAGCCTATTCTTCTCTTCTGTATCACCCAATTAATAAAAAAATTTTCATAATATTCATTGCTAACAAAATCATATTTTCCATTGATTTGTTTATTACCCATCTATTCCTCACTGGATCTAAGCTCCAGACAAAATACAACCCTTGTCTGTATTATTTGCTATTGTGTACCCAGCTCCCAGAACTCCTTGGCACATTATAGGCAATAAAGAGTATTTTTCAGTAAAGGAAATAAGTCAAAATTTCTTACTCTTAATTGATCATGGAGTCATTTTGTAAGTAATAAGTATTTACTAATACAATATTAACTCTATAGTGCTAATCAATATTAACACTATGGGATAACAGGTGTTATCCTCAACCATGCCCAAGAAATGTCAGTCTTCTCAATGATCAAGTTGCTTATTTTTTTCTCAAAACATCTCTCTCACTTACATGTCACCTTCTTTAAAATTCAATCATTTGGATTTCTTTTCTTGACCTCATTGCATCCCATATTTTATGAGGCCCATCAAGAGAAATACATCTATGGAAATGAGATCATCAGATGACTTTTCCCTGACATGAGAGAAATTAAGACAGTGCAAGTGACCTAGGAAGTGGAGGTCAAGGGAGAGCTGAAAGGAAGAACGTGGCCCCCAAAATAAGGAGAGACAGTCTCAAGGACAATCTTCAAAATGTGGCCAGTGATCAGTTCTGTTTTTTAATATTTTCACATCATACTAGCAAGGACTAGTGTTTAGTGGGAAGATTAGAGGAGGCAGAGTTAAAAGAATGACTTTATTGCTTAGCTTTATTGAGGCTCACTTTTTTTCTGTATAAAGTAAAGGCCTATCTAATAAAAGTTGTTTCTTCATTAAGAGAGTGAAAATATGTTTGCCTCATAGTTGGCCTTGAGCAATAGTTAGCTCACTCCCCTCACTTAATACTTTCACTGAGTTAAAAGTCAAAATTATACACCAATAAGGAACTATCAGAAAAAGAAACTAAGAAAGCAATCTCATTTACTGTTGCCAACAACAACAAAAAATAATAATAATAAGGGACCTAGGAGTAAATTTAACCAAGGAGGTAAAAGACCTATATTTGGAAAACTATAAGACATTGAAAAAAGCCATTGAGGAAGATACAAATAAGTAGAAGCATATACCATGTTCATGGATTGGAAGAACTGACATAATTAAAATGTCCATACTACCAAAAGTTATCTATAGATTTAACACAATTCCTATTAAAGTACCAATGACATATTTCACAGATCTAGAGCAAATATTCCAAACATTTATATGAAACAAAAGAAGACCCCAAATAGCCTCAGCAATCTTGAGAAAGAAGAACAAAGTTAGATGTGTCACAATATCTGATATGAAACTATACTACAAGGCCATTGTAATCAAAACAGCCTGGTACTGGCAAAAGAACAGGCATATAGATCAATGGAACAGAACAGAGAGCCCAGAAGTAAACCAAGGAATGTATGGCTTTTTTTGTCTGTTAATTCTCAACTGAGGATATTTTTTCCCATTGATTTTTTAGGAAGAAGGGAAAGGGAGAGAAAGAGAGAGAAACATCAATCTGACAGAGATACATCGATTGGTTGCCTCCTGCAAGTGCCCCAACTAGGGCCAGGGATTGAACCTGCAACCCAAGTACATGCCCTTAAGCAGGAATAGAAGTGGTGATCCTTCAGTGCCAGGGCAAGACTTCTTTTATTTTTGCTTAGCTTCTTAGACGGCATATATGGGGGAGAGGACAGTTGATGAGTGAGAGAATCACTGCTGATTTTTTCCCTCTTTTTTTGGCACTATGTATCTACCATAAGCAAAAAGAAATACCCCCCTTTTTTTCTATCAATGCTCTGCAAAATTTGTTAATTTTCTTTCACAATTTACAATAGATAAAAGCCTCCCTATTTATACACATCATCATGTTCTTGACATTTGAACAGCCTAAGTTACTCTCCTCTTCAACAAACTCTTCATGGCATTTTTCACCTCTGTGTTTCTCACTGTGTAAATGATAGGATTAAACATGGGAGTGAGGATTGCAAAAAACACAGTCACCAACTTGTCCACAGGGTAGGTGACCACCGGGCGCATGTAGGTGAATATGCAAGGCACAAAAAAGAGTACAACTACGGTAAAGTGGGAGACACATGTAGAGAGGGCTTTGCGCCGTCCTTCAGAGCCGTGGGATTTCAGGGAGCACAGGATGACTATGTAGGAGATGAGCAGCATGGAAAAAATAAGCAAGCACATGGCCCCACTGTTGGCGGCCACTACCATGCCAAGCCTATAGGTGTCGCTGCAGGCAAGTTTCAGCAGTGGAAAGAGATCGCACATGAAGTGGTCAATGACGTTGGGACCACAGTAGGGTAAGTTGACCATGAAAAGAATCTGCACAGTGGCATGCAGGATCCCCCCGATCCATGCCACCACCACCAGGAGGCGGCAGAGCCCCTGTCGCATGATGGTCATGTAGTGAAGGGGCTTGCAGATGGCCACATAGCGGTCATAGGCCATGACAATAAGGAGGATGATCTCTGATCCTCCCAGTAAGTGTTCCACAAAGAGCTGAGTCAGGCAACTACCCAAGGAGATGGTTCTCCTCTGGTAGAGCAGATCGATGATCATTTTGGGGGTGGTGACAGAGGTGTAGGAGGCATCTATGAAGGACAAGTAAGTGAGAAAGAAGTACATAGGAGCTGAAAGTGTAGGGCTGAGGGAGATGGTAATAACAATGAGCAGATTGGCCAGCACGGTAAATAGGAAAATGAACAAAAAGGCAATGATGAGTATTTTCTGCAAGTGTGGATTCTGTGTGAGTCCCAAGAGAATAAATTCAGTCACATTGTTGGTACGTATAAGGTGATCCATTCATAAATTACCTACAAAGAGATAAAGAATGATGCCTATTAATCTTCATAGTACAGAAACAGGGTAAGTACTGTTATGGTGGAGCATGCCTTTGGCACCCCTCACCCTACTAATTGTTTCAATTCTTTCTCACTTCCTCCATAATGCTTTCTCTCTTCAGACACCTAGTACCTGTCACCTAAAAAAATAACTATAGGGCAACATTGGGTGTGTAATTTACTGAGAAAATAGTGGGCTCTATATATGCGATCTGGATTCTCCTCTGGTTCCAATTCTATGATTTTGCTGAGTTCAATGCCCTGTGCTTCTCAGTCTTCTATGTCTGTGAACTTACAAATTGTAACTCTCAGATCTATTTCACAAGCTGTAAAGTGCTGCACAAAAGTAAAGAATTATTTTCTCTGTTAGAATTTATATTTGAACCCAAAGTTCTAACTATTGGGGGTGGAAAACAGGGTCAATAAGCATCTGTCACAAACAGGAAGGTGGAATGTATAAATGGCTGGAAGATACACCCTCCCTGGTACCTACCATTATACATATGCTATTCATGTGTTTTTCCTCATTGTGCCTGTATAGTGGCTGGCATTATTTCTGCCTGGAATGAGACCTATTGGACGATGAACAGATGCTTGGTAAATTGCCACCTTCTTTCTTCTCCATGTGTAAGAATATGCATGCTTCCCCAGCACAGAAACCTGGGAATTCAAGGGCTCCCATTCTCCTGCTCTGTTTATCATTGCTCTCTACTTTATGAGAAACATAAATAAGCTTTTTAAAGAAAGATGCAGTCCAGCTTATCAGTTTCTGGCTCATTTTATAAAGTATGAAAATATTAAATGCCTCTGGGAAGGAGTATATCCCTGGGTCATTTTACCTTCAAGACAATTATAGTGTTTGCTAATTAAATTTTTATTCTTTAAAACTCTGTTTACATACAATTTTAACATAGTCACATTCAGTAAATTTGTGGCTTCAGTAGATTTGGAAAAAAACAACAACCCTTGGATGGGTGTTCAATATATGAGGATCTATCAGCAAAGGAAGCCCGCTAAGTGAAATAAGCCAGTCAATGAGAGAAAATACCACATGATCTTACTCATTTATGGATAATAAAGACCATTATAAACTGATGAACAAAAATAGATACAGAGGCAGAGCAGCATCAAACAGGCTATCAAACTATAACAGGAAGGCTGGGGAGAGTGGAGGAGGGGGGAGGAGGGAAGAGATCAACCAAAGGACTTGTATGCATGCATATAAGCATAACCAATGGACATAAGACACTGGGGGGTAGGGGAGGCCAGGGGAAGGTCAAGGGGGAAAAAAAGAGACATATGTACTACTCTTTATAATACTTTAAGCAATAAAACATTTAAAAAACAGAAATTTAATGCAAAGAATAGAAATATTCTGCTGGCTAAGACAAAGTATTATACATATACACTCACAAGCATATAAAATCTATTATTTACTGTAAGTCCCTAATACACTTTTACTCATTCAACAAATGTTTACTAGACAATTACTATTACATATTAATGTATATTCATTTGTTCACACAAAGTCATAAAAACTGTCCCTGTCACATGCCATTGGTAACCCCTCCCAACATTTCATTACCAAACAGCAGCAAAATATCCATTCATTATATGAATGATTCTCCCTCGTCCTGTAAACTTCTGCGATATGCATTCTCATGCTTTCTTCTCCCATCCTCCCATAACACCCCTCACCCCTCATCCCTGGTTACAGGAAGATATTCCATTACTAACTGAAAGAGGAAATTTGGGAACATAAATTTCCCAAAAGAAAGAAAGTAGAAAATATAAATATAATAAAATGTGCTCTGCAGATAGAGATAGAGATATTCCTTTCCTTTTAAAAGGGAAATGGATAAAGAGGCTTACTTTTTAATTATCCAAAATGAAAATCTTACACACATGTGAAACAAAACACAGTAGCCTCATTGAATTCCCTTATTCTGGAGTGAACTCCCCAACAGATGAGAAAAGAGTATAGTGCACATAGTAAAAATAGATATAATTAATAAAAGTGATTTAGAAATAACTATGAAGAAATAGAAATTACTCTGTCTCTTTTTATTTACTCTTACAATGTTCTCTCTGTGAATAAACCCTGAAGGAAAGTATTTTAAAGAGAAACATCATTAGGTACAAATATCTTCAATACAATTATTAAGAGCTATGGAAACTTAGAAACTGCATAGAATGTCCAACATTAGAGAAAGAATAAGTAAAATATAATACATCTTTTTGAGTAATGATTAGTTTTTAAAAGAGATGTTTTTAATTGTGCAATATCATAGGAAAATTCCTAGGTTGTAACATTAAGTGGGGAAAATTTTAGGTGAAATTTTATCTTCAATACAATTATTAAGAGCTATGGAAACTTAGAAACTGCATGGAATGTCCAACATTAGAGAAAGAATAAGTAAAATATAATACATCTTTTTGAGTAATGATTAGTTTTTAAAAGAGATGTTTTTAATTGTGCAATATCATAGGAAAATTCCTAGGTTGTAACATTAAGTGGGGAAAATTTTAGGTGAAATTTTGAATATATAGTGTGATTCTAACTAACTTAAATAGATATCAATTTTTAAAAAAATATTTTTAGTTCTAAATTGGTCATCTTGTACTTACTTGTATCTTTCCTGATGCCTGACATGCTGAAAAAATATATTTAAACCTCATATTTGGTGGGGATAGGGGTGAGTAAATTATTTCACATAACTTAAGTGACCTTTGAGAACTTTGATAGCATTCACCTTTAATGTGTATCACCATAGATGAAATAAGGCAATCCAATGTTTTTTTTAACCCAATGTTTTCTCTCTTGCAAACATGGTTGCTTTGGTCTCTGGCTTGCCCTTGCATTGATATCATCTATACATGTTGGAGAATTAATAAAGAAGCTATCAAATAAGTATAGTTGTAGTATTATCACAACCAGGTAAAATCCACTTGTTCCTTTTGTAAAAACTACTCTCTTATTTATCAGAACCCTTTATTTGTTCATTCATCCACTGATTTATTTGCTTTATGTCCAAACCTTCATTGATTTCCCTGCTAATTCAATAACCATTTATTTTTTAAAAAACATATTTTATTGATTTTAGAGATGAAAGGAGAGAGGGAGAAACATCAATAATGAAGGGAGAGAGAATCATTGATCGGCTGCCTCCCGTATACCCCACACTGGGGATTGAGCCTGCAACCTGGACATATGCCCTGACCAAGAATCGAACCATGACCACCTGGTTCATAGGTTGACACTCAACTACTAAACCACAG
>NW_006296627.1:5404372-5407095 GCF_000327345.1 Myotis davidii | reverse complement strand
ATGGGGTTCAACAATTTTATTTTTCAGTCCAAAATGTGATCGTAATATACAAAATCCACCATATGCTACCAACATAGTGTGAAATTAACAAAGTTCATTTCTATAGATTTAATCCTCAGCTGTGCATACATACTTAAATTTTTAATTAAATTTATTGGGATGACTTTGGTTAATAAAATTATATAGGTTTCACGTGCACATTTCTGTAATATAATCATCTGAATATTGCATTTGTGTACCCACCATCCGAAGTCATATCTTCTCTCATCACCATGAGCCCTCTTTAGCCTTTAATCTCCCCCACCCCTCTTCCTCCTGCTCAGTATGGTTACCACCATACTGTTATCTGTATCTATGAGGTTTTTGTTTGTTTGTTTTTCGTTTGTTCATTTGTTGCTTTCAGTTTTACATCCCACATATGAGTAGAATCATATATGGTTCTAAACTTTTTCTGTCTGACTTTTTTCACTAGCATGCTCTGAAATTTTAAAGTAATTAAACTTGGCCAAGACATTTATTTTTACTGTTATATTAGCAATTCTTTAACTGTCTGAATTTTTAATTTTCAAATTTTACTCTCCTGGACTAAAAGGGTCCAAGTTTTAAGAGGCCACATTTCTACATAGCATGGAGGTACCATACTCCACAAACAAGAACCTGAAATAAAGCAAAACAAAACAAAACAATGTAGTCCACTAAAGAATCCTAACACGGTATGATTATCTACATAAGGGATTAATTCTCTTATGCAGTTCTCTTGTTCTCTAAGGGCTATAATATATTCCACTTAGATAAAGATTAATATATATGACTGTTTCAGAATAATTAGGCTGAATAACTCAAAAGAAATAATTTTTTTAAATGTAATCACTGCTAATGAAAGTATTCCTTGATTCTGTGAAAGAATAAACATCATGTTCTATATGAGGGACACAGTCTACTTCCAACTAAGGCCACATAGTTACTCCAAACTTTCCTCATGGCATTTTTCATTTCTGCATTTCTCAGGGTATAGATTATGGGTTTCAGCAGGGGAGTTATGAAAGTTAAAACCACAGTCATGGATTTATCAATGGGAAAGGTAGAATTGGGCCTTGCATACAGGAAGATACAAGGGACAAAGAATAAAATGACAACGGTTATATGGGACACACAGGTGTAGAAGGCTTTGTGTTTTCCTTCCAAACCATGTGTCTTAAGGGAGTGTAATATGACCCCATAGGAAATTAAGAGAAGGAAGAAGGTGACAGTGCAGATTGCTCCTCCGTTAGCTATCATAGAAAGTCCAACGCGGTAGGTATTGGTGCAAGCAAGTTTCAATAAGGGGTACATATCACACACAAAGTTGTCAATGACATTGGGGCCACAGAAAGGGAGCTGATAAATAAAGAGAAATTGAACCAACGAGTGCAGAAAGCCTCCAGTCCAGGCCATCAACAGCATGAGCACACATACCCGCCGATTCATGATGATCAAATAATGAAGAGGTTTACATATGGCTACATATCGGTCATAGGCCATCACCACCAGAAGGATGACTTCAGCACCAGCAAAGAAATGATCTACAAAGACTTGAGTCATACAAGCCTGGAAGGAAATAGTTTTTTTCTCATAGAGCAAGTCTACAATCATTTTGGGAGCAATGGCAGTAGAATAGACAGTATCTATAAATGATAAGTAAGCCAAGAAAAAGTACATGGGGGAACCCAGTGATGGGCTGGACGTGATGGTTGCCATGACAAGCAGATTGCCCACTACTGTCACAATGTAGAGGAGTAAGAATACAACAAATAGAACTTTCTGCCCCTCCGGGCTTTGTGTGAGCCCCAGGAGAATAAACTCCGTCACATTGTTCCTACTTCCCATGTGTTCTTCGGAAGATGTGGACCTCGGGTGTCAGAGGCTGCGAAGAAAAGGGCCAATAATGAATTTAAGGGGATCACAAGCTTTATGTCAAAAAATGGAATGCCTTATTCAACAATTTTTGTTCCACGGGGCCTCAGACAGGGTATCTCTTTAGAAAATGAGTTTGGAGTCTCCTCCCACAATTACTCCATTCATTTTCCCTTCAACTACATTTCATTTCTTGTTTCAACTACAATGATGAGAATTCAGAATTCTAACTGGCAGGCAAATGTGCATGGGCCTATCAGTGAGAGGATCTACTGAACAATAGGAAAGCTGCTTTCTTCAGAATATCTCTCACAAAGACTTAATTTTTTGACATCATATTTTACATCCTGTTTCCGTGAATGCTTCTTGACATTCTGAGATCTACCATGAAAACAATCTCATCTTTAATAACTTTAATTATGTACTTACATAAAGTAATACCTAGTATGGGAGCATAAAATTATAGGCTGACATTTAGATAACTGCCTTTCTGAGTTACTTTACTTTTCACAGTAGTGAAAGAACCAGGCACATCATGAGTGCTTATCAAATGTTTATTAAACCTCATTTTATTAAACACTGAATTTTAAAACTCATAAAAGAGCAGCATTCAATATAAGTATTAAATTATTCCCAACCAAGAAAGTATAATGAAAGCAATGTTGTTGTTGTTTTGAGAACACACTTGCCACACACACACACACACAAACTGAATTGACATTTATTACAACCTAGGTTTTTGGAGGGGAAAATGGATAATACACATCTAAGTGCATGGCTACTACATCGACATTTTTACTTACCAAATTACTTATAATTTATTATTTCTA
>NW_006296627.1:5395948-5402999 GCF_000327345.1 Myotis davidii | reverse complement strand
AGGGCATGTACCTGGGTTGTGGGCACATCCCCAGTAGGAGATGTGCAGGAGGCAGCTGATCGATGTTTCTCTCTCATCGATGTTTCTGACTCTCTATCTCTCTCCCTTACTCTCTGTAAAAAATCAATAAAATATTTTTTTTTAAATGTAGATTCTGAAATTTTGAGTTTCAGTCCAGATCTTTTTAAAACATAGGCTCACAACCCATGCCTAAATGTTTCTATTTAACTATCTATATGGTTATATCTGTTCCCCAATTAAGCAATAGGTTTATTAAATGATTGAGCAAATGACCAAAAAAAAGATGCAACAAAAATGTTGAACACCTACTCAGCTTATCAGATTTTTAGTAAAGATATATTTTAAAGAAATATCACATTTTCCAAGTCAATTTCTTCATAGTAAATGGGTAAACTATCTATAAAGCCTGAGTGTGGCTTACCAGACCTTAGGGACAAATAAAGAAGAACATCAGAGAGGGTAAATTATTCAACACCATCTGTATAATGAGACTTATAATAGCATCTAACATGTAGGATGGTTTTAAGGATTAAATAGCACAACACGAACAAAGCTCTCTGAAGAAATGGATAGTAGTGATAAATGCACAACAATGTGTTATGTCTATTTATCAAAACAAAAAAAATACCCACACAAAACCAGAACATTTAAAGATACTAATACAAGATAACAATTATAAAGAGCTACAGTAATGTTTACTATCATCATAACATATTAAAATACAAAATATATAATTGTTGGATTCTCCATATAAAGCAATCTACATACATTATTGTGAAGACCATATATGTCCGCTTATATTGTTGCATTATTTATGTTATGCTATGTGTTCTCTCCATTTCAGTATGCATTTAAACATCTCTAATACAAAATATTGGAGAAAATTATCATTGTATTTGTTCCATAATATTTTACAAAATGGATAAAGTGCATTCACTTTCTTATTCTGGAGCTTCTGGCATAAAACATTTGAAATCAAATGATAAAACCTGCTTCTTTATAAGATACATAATTCATTCAAACTAAGTCCATCTATCCCTATTCTCATAGCAGTGAAGAGTATTTATAAATATGTTACCTTGATTTTTTATTTTTTCTTCTGTGCTCTGTTCCAAATCCAGGCTTCTGCAATTCTGTCTTTGGTTCTGGAAGTTGAAGTTCAGTGTGATGCAGATAAGTCAGAATTGCCACCACATCAACCCAGGTGTGACTGCAGAGAACAGATTAGGGTACAGCTCATCATTGCAGCTAGAAATACTTACCACATCCAGATATAGCTCTTTTTGCCTGTACAAAGCATGACAGTCTTCTTCAGCTTTCATAAAGATTTTACCATTTGGGTTATGGCATTATCCAAAGTTTGGCTTTAAGAAGACAGTTGATATCATGGATGAATCACCATACTTTGAAGTTGTCATTGAGAATATGCATTAGTAATCAAATTTAAAACCTAATTCTTATGTTTAACTGACCAAATTGACAAAATTTTTAATAGCATATTTAGTCAATAATGCAGAGAGCTGGATATTCAAATATTAAAATAAATAATTTTAATATTTTTAAAATAGTCATATGACTGTTTTAATATGGTACATGTCTAGCAAAGTAATCACTTTTATTTTACTACATCTTGACAGTAGCATTAATACCCAAGGAGAAATCTCCTCCCAGTAAAGGAAGATATGACTGGGGACTCAATCAATGATAAATAACAAATCACTTTACTGAGTTGTTAAAATAGTTTGTCCCCAAGGCTGCTTGTTCAAAAATAAATTCACTGAGGAATTGTGCTGAGACCTTCTGCATGATTCTTCCAGTGTATTCTATGTTTTCAGAGGCTTCTCCTGGCCAATCACCGTGGGGAATTAAGTGAAAAAATAGCAATAGTACATCAAAGAGCAAATGACTTATTAATAACAAAATAGTAAGATTGCGTGAACAGCCTTTAAACACCCTGGAACCTGAACCAGAGAGGGAGGAGGTTTAACATCATTATGTACTGGTTCCTCTGAGTGGATAATCACAGTGACCTATCTTCAACTTCGCTGATTCTTTTTCTGTTTCCTCAAATTTGCTATTAAGCCACTTTAGTGATTTTTTTTCAATTATTGTACTTTCAACTCCAGAATTTATTTTTGTTCTTTTTCATAATTTCCATCTGTTTATTGATATAAATCATATATATATTGATTTATGTGTTGAGACATTGTTTTATAGTTCTTTCCTTTAGCTCCTGAGGCATGGTTTTCTTTAGTTCTTTGAATATTTTAACATAACTAGTCTTTGTCACTGATATGACAAGTTTCCAGATTATTTGGAAGCATTTGACAAAATAAAATGATGACATGGAGGCAACCGATTATGTTTCTTTCACAGGGATGTTTCTCTTTCCCCTCCCCGCTTTCTTCTCTCTCTCTCTTTCGCTTACTCTTCTCTCTAAAAATCAATAAACATAACCTCAACTGAGGATTTTAAAAAATTCTTTAATCTTGCAAGCTCTTTGTAAATAGTTTTCAGTTGTTCCTTTGAAGAGTGATATCTGTTCCTTTCAGGGTAGTAATATACAGGTGGAGATTTTCTTTTGTAATGAACACATTTTTTATGGGGAAATACTGAAGGCATCCCCATTAAAGCTAAGAATGAGTCAAGGTTTCCTTTATTCACAGTTATTATACCACTTTTTCCTCTATTAAGTGACATAATAATATAAAAATGAGAAATACAATATAAAATATTTGAAAGATATTAAAAATCATTAATGAAATCATTATCACTCAGCAATAGTCTAAAAGAATCTTTAAATCTTAAAGACCTAAATAAATACTGAGACTTTTTCCTGTTCTCGGATAAAATGACAGAATGATTCAATGTGATCAAGATATCAATTCTTCTCTAAATTAGTTAGACATTTAATATGCTGTCTGTCAAAAATCTTAGTAAGTTTCTAAGATCTCCAAAATTATTCTAATACTTATGTGGAAAAGAATTTTTTGAAACAGAATTTGTTGTTTTTAATAAGACTATTGTGTGGTAGGCCTCTTATCAGATATCAAAATATACTTACATGACCTAAAATAATGTGGTATTGGCTTAGGAATAATTAACCAATCAAAGGAAAATAGTCTAGAAATAGATACACAAGTATTTGGACTTTAAATAGAGTAAATATGACATCAAATTAGGAAAGTAGGTTGGTATATAAGGTAAGTAATATAAAACTCTAAACTCTACAACTTAAGGATACATACATGTGTAATTAAACTATTTTTAACTATGATTAACAAAAACTTCAGCATAGGGATTACCCCTGGAAAGAGGCAGAGGAATGGTATATACGGGTAATTTTAATATCAATCATATTCTAGGTAGGAGGCTACAAAATCTAGAAATAAATTGCATATATTATTGGTATGCATGAAAAAATACATAATAAAATTTTAAAATATTTTTATTGATTTTAAAGAGAGATGGGAGAGGGAGTTAGAAACATCGATGAGAGAGAAACATTGATCAACTGCCCCCTGCACAGCCCCTACTTGGGACCAAGCCTGCAATCCAGGCATGTTTGCTGACTGGGAATCGAACTGACAACATTTTGGTGCATGAGACAACACTCATCCAATTGAGGCACACTGGCCAGGGCATAGTAAAAGTTTAAAATAAGAAAATGTCTCTTTTTTTGTTGTTAGAAAACTCTTACAAAACATAGATGATATTCCTATAATACAGTGAAAGCAATTCCATCATCTTCCCAGTTCATGATGTTTCAGTATGGGTTACAACTGAAAAAAAACACCTGGCTGTTGTTGTTTGTTATATAAAATTTAAAAACAAAGTTTTGTTTATACCAAAATAATCTTTATTAAGTCTATAATTTAAATTATTTCAGTTGAATACAATTTTTAGGGAACACATTGCTATGCAAAATAATGCATTTATTTACCCAATCTTCAGTATCATTAAGACAAAGTAAGTTTTATGTACTCTTTGAAGAATGGCAAAAATACACATAATATTTGGTGAGGAAAGGCATGAAAATATATTTATGACTTGAATGAATATGGTTTTCTATCCTCTAATCAAGAACTAGAATCTGTTTTCATTGTCGGTCATCCCATACAGGTTCATGTCAACCTGTGAACAGCTCCAATATTCCATCTAACAAAACTGCTCACTGTCTGTGTCTTTAACCAAATATGGGACCATCTCCCATCTAAACATCCTGAACTTCAAATGCATAGACATCAACCTAAAGAACAGAAGTAATCTTTTTTTTTTTAATATATTTTTTACTTATTTCAGAGAGGAAGGGAGAGGGAAAGATAGAAACATCAATGATACGGAGTGGATCCAGACATGAAAGCATGGAACAGAGTGAGGGATCTTAGAGGGAAGGTAGAGAGGGTGGATGGGTGGGAGGTAATCAACCAAAGACCATGTATGCATAATGCGTAACCCCTGGACACAGACTGTAGGGTGGTGAGGGCCTGGGGTGGGGGTTGGGAGTTGGTTGGAGGGGATCGATGGGGGGGGGGAGAGAAAGGCACATATGTAACACTTTCAACAATAAATATTTTTTAAAAAAAGAAAAGAAACATCAATGACAGAAAGAAGCATTGATCGCTACCTCCTACATGTACACACACACCCCCACTAGGGATCAAGCCCCCAACCTGAGCATGTGCCCTGGCTGGGAATAGAACCATGACCTCCTGGTTCATAGGTGGATGCTCAACCACTGAGCCACATTGGTCAGGCCGAAAGTAATCTTAAAGACAAAATGCATAAGGCAGCTACAGAAGCTGTGTAGATAGGATAACAAACATTAACTGTTTGACCTCAGAAATTTGTTCTAAACATTAGATGAATTGTTTTCTCATTATTTAGGGTAACAGCAAATTTTCAAAGGTAGCTTATTTTTCAATATTCAAAGGGGGGGAAAAGCCTCTTTCTTTTAAAGTCCCATTTTAAAATAAAGAAAAAGTTACAAGGTGAACTTAGTGTACTTTTCCTTGTATAGGACAAATACCTGTACCTTTTATTTAACCTGCAGAACTTCTCTATTAGATCGATTCTAACCTCAATGGATAATTTATTCTACTTTTTTATGCCTTTATATAAATGAAGAAAAGCATCCCTAAAACCCCACTGAGTTGACTAAGTCATCCATTGTTACAATGGACTGCCTGTTTGTGCTTCAGAATTAGTAACAAAAGCATTCAGTATGGGTGACAACATGCTCATTCTATCTATAGTTAACTTTTTATGCCAGAGCTTTTTCACAGCATGTTTCATTTCTGGATTTCTCAAAGTATATATTAAAGGATTCAACATGGGAGTGACAACAGTATAGACCACAGCTAGGGATTTATCAATGGGGAAGTTAGAAACAGGTCTAGCGTACTGGAAAATACAGGGAACGAAAAAGAGGACAACCACCGTGATATGGGAACTGCAGGTAGACAGGGCTTTGCGCCTCCCTTCCTGACTGTGAGTTTTCAGAGAATTGAGGATGACTCCGTAGGAGACTAATAGAAAAATAAAGATGAACATACATATTGCTCCTCCATTGGCAACCACAGTGAGGCCTACAAAGTAGGTGTCGGTGCAGGCAAGTTCCAACAGAGGGTACACGTCACAGAAGAAGTGGTCAATGATATTGGGGCCACAAAAGGGGAGGCTGTACACAAAGAGGACTTGGACCAAAGAATGCACAAAACCTCCAGCCCCAGCCCCCGCCAACAGCAGGATGCAAACCTGTCTCTTCATGATGGTTACGTAGTGCAATGGCTTACAGATGGCCACATAGCGATCATAGGCCATCACCACCAGAAGAAAGACTTCAAAACCTCCAAATAAGTGTTCCAGGAAGAGCTGTCCCATGCAAGCCGAGAAAGAAATTGTCTTATGACAACGGAGTAAGTCTATAATCAATTTGGGTGAAATGGCAGTGGAATAAGCCGCATCCATGAGTGACAGATAGGCAAGGAAGAGGTACATGGGGGAGGCCAGGGAGGGGCTGGAAAGAACAGTGACCACAATGAGCAGGTTGCCCACCATTGTCATAATGTAGATGAGTAAAAATACGACAAATAATGCTTTTTGGCCCTGTAGGTCCTGAGTGAGGCCCAGGAAAACAAATTCAGTCACATTGTTACTATGTCCCATTTAGTCTTCTCTAAAGCCTGTTTCAGGGATGAGAGGTCAGGAGAATGGGACCTGTAATGAAATTGTGAACACAACTATGAATACATTATGTTTTGAAGTACATCTTCATTATTATACCTTTACAGAGGTTTACATACAGTAAACATTCAGTAAATATCTATGAGTTCTTCCCATAACATATTATACCAGTGGTTCTCAACCTTCCTAATGCCGCAACCCTCTAATACAGTTCCTCATGTTATGGTGACCCCCAATCATATAATTATTTTCGTTGCTACTTCATAATTGTAATTTTGCTACTGTTATGAATCGTAATGTAAATATCTGATGTGCAGGATGTATTTTCATTGTTACAAATTGAACATAATTAAAGCATAGTGATTAATCACAAAAACCATATGTAATTACATATGTGTTTTCCGCTGCGACCCCTGTGAAAGGGTCGTTTGATCCCCAAAGGGGTTGCGACCCACAGGTTGAGAACCACTGCATTATACCTTCCCTTGACAATTCTATTTCTCCACAGATGATTTTATTTGGGTTACAAGTAAGAGGTTCCATCTCTAAGTGGATTGTCTATAGAAAAGAGTATCAAATGCCCAACAGTCAGTCATTTATTTAATAGAGCTTTATTTAAACTGCCAGTCCGGGCACAGAGGCAGCAATGACTTACTGTCCGGTGGTGATCAAAAAACAAAAACAAAACAAAACAAAAAAACTCTGAACAAATTGGCATAGAGTCAGCTCTCCAAGTTTATGGTATTTTTGGTGAGTATCTTCATAATATGATCTATGTCGCACCAAAAATAATGCCCCTTTTGGAATAACTCACTTAATACTGTGATAAATCTACTATTAGATA
>NW_006296627.1:5394141-5395816 GCF_000327345.1 Myotis davidii | reverse complement strand
GAAATAAGTCAGACAGAAAGAAAGACAAATACCATATGATTTCACTTATATGTGGAATCTAAAGAACAAAATAAATGAATAAACAAACAAAAATAGACTCATAGATACAGAGAACAAATTAATGGTTGTCAGAGATGCTCATTGGGGTACCGGGTAAAAAGATGAAGGGATTATAAAGTACAAATTGGTAGTTATAAAATAGTCACCGGGATGTAAAATACAGCAGAGGAAACATAATCTAGAACAGGGGTCCTCAAACTTTTTAAACAGGGGGCAGTTCACTGTCCCTCAGATCGTTGGAGGGCCGGACTATAGTTTTAAAAAAAACTATGAACAAATTCCTATGCACACTGCACATATCTTATTTTGAAGTAAAAAAACAAAACGGGAACAAATGCAATATTTGTATTTGCATGTGACCCACGGGCCGTAGTTTGAGGACCCCTAAACTAGACAATCTCAGGAAGCATTCCCAGAATGTTCTGAGACCTTTTGTGTAACACTATCTTATGCTATTCTGCTGACTTTTCTTCATATTTTTATAATAAAATAAAAATTTCCAAGCTTATCCCTGTTCCCTGAAACATGCTATCCCAGTGGTAAATGGGATTTCATAATTACAGAAACCAGATAATGATTACAAGTTACTCTGCTGTAGCACAGTGATGACTAACATGGACTCTGGAGCTGCATTGCCTGTGTTGGAATCCCAGCTTTTCCACTTACTCTGTCACCTTGGGCAACTTAATAAACCTCTCTGTGCCTCAGTTGCATAATTTTTAGAATAGGGCTACCAAAAAAAAGCCTGCCTCTTAGGTTGTTTTATTACAAGTAGAGTACCTAGAATGCAGTTGGCACCCAGTAAAGGTGCAATAAATAAATGGTAGCTATCATCAATGTTCCTGAATGCTTCACTATGAGCACTGCAACAGAAGAAATCATCTGGATCTTTGTCAATGTGATAAGAATTATAGTTGGGCCCTAGCTGGTTTGGATCAGTGGATGGAGCATCAGCCTGCAGACTGAAGAGTCCTGGGTTCGATTCCAATCAAGGGCACATGCCGGGGTTGTGGGCTCGGTCCCCAGTATGGAGAGTGCAGGAGGCAGCCGATCTATGATTCTCTCTCATCACTGATATTTCTGTCTCTCTCTCTCCCTCTCCCTTTCTCTCTGAAATCAATAAAAATATTTTTATTAAAAAAGAATTATAGTTGGGCATAAATGAGATTGTATGTCTCAGGATTATCTACTTGATTATATATGAGTAGTAATATTTACTTGTGATGAAGCATATTTTGACTGGAAGCAGTCATAATAACAGGGTAGAAAGTGGGATCCATACATCCTAGGAAAAACTAAAAACAGAAAACAAAAGAAAAAAGGATCAAATCAGGAAGGAGAAATTATATTTAAGAAATTAATATCCACAAGTAATAATATTAATGTGATAATTACATGAGATTAGTATTCTTTAAGAAATCTTCAGAAAGAGTTTCTTTCTTTTTTAAAAAATTTATTTGTTTTTTTAGAGAGAAAGGGAGAGGGATAGAGAGTTAGAAACATTGATGAGAGAGAAACATCAATCAGCTGCCCCCTGCACATCTCCTACTGGGGATGTGCCCGCAACCCAGGTACATGCTCTTGACCGGAATAGAACCTGGGACCTTTCAGTCAG
>NW_006296627.1:5393362-5394100 GCF_000327345.1 Myotis davidii | reverse complement strand
ACAAATAAACACAGAGCACATCTTAGTAAATAAAAGCAAAAAAAATTAGAAAAACACACAAACACACATTGATTCCTTGGTGTCCCCTACACCTGATAGTAAAGAACAAAATTAAATAAGAGAAAAGAATTATACAACTATAGATACAAACCAAAATTTTTTGCTTATTCGCTGCTGAGGAAAATTACAGAATTCCTAAGGCTGAAAGGTAGAGAGGCTGATTCCATTCCCAAAGACTTGGTGGCAGAGGGAGGGAGGACATGGGCAAAAAAAGGTTGAGCTTCCTTTGGAAGCCAGCTGTGAGGAACATCCTACATGTCTCATTCACATTGCTGCATCCAGTTTATTCAGCTGTTCTATCACTGTTGAAGCGATAGACTGATAAAGGCACACCTACTGAAGAACATAAGGGTACCAGGTAGTCTATATACAATTCTCTGCTTCTCATTCCTTACTTCACACTGGATCTATCTACTGCCCTTACTCATTAATAACCAATGCTGGGTTTCAGCAGAATAAGTCTTCTATTAGCCAGTTAAGTTACTTAGATGTAAAAATTGGATATATAAACTCTTCTCTGTTGGTTAAGTCATCAAAGATTTGATACCATAAAAACTGATAGTATTACTAAGCTTTCAAATTAAGCTACTAAGTTCACACATCTCTAAATTTAAAAAAACAACAACATTTAACATAGTTTCTTAAGAGGGTGGCTTTTTAAAAAAGATAAATTAAACT
>NW_006296627.1:5391101-5392373 GCF_000327345.1 Myotis davidii | reverse complement strand
ACAAAATTAAATAAGAGAAAAGAATTATACAACTATAGATACAAACCAAAATTTTTTGCTTATTCGCTGCTAAGGAAAATTACAGAATTCCTAAGGCTGAAAGGTAGAGAGGCTGATTCCATTCCCAAAGACTTGGTGGCAGAGGGAGGGAGGACATGGGCAGAAAAAGGTTGAGCTTCCTTTGGAAGCCAGCTGTGAGGAACATCCTACATGCCTCATTCACATTGCTGCATCCAGTTTATTCAGCTGTTCTATCACTGTTGAAGCTTAGACTGATAAAGGCACACCTACTGAAGAACATAAGGGTACCAGATAGTCTATATACAATTCTCTGCTTCTCACTCCTTACTCTTCACACAGGATCTATCTACTGCCCTTACTCATTAATAATCAATGTTGGTTTCAGCAGAATAAATCTTAGCCAGTTAAATTACTTAAATGTAAAAATTGGATATATAAACTCTTCTCTGTTAAGTCATCAAAGATTTGATACCATAAAAACTGATAGTATTACTAAGCTTTCAAATTAAGCTACTAAGTTCACATATCTCTATATTTTAAAAAAACATTTAACATAGTTTCTTAAGAGGGTGGCTTTTTAAAAAAGATAAATTAAACTTCCATAGTAATAAAAATACCCTCTAAAATACTTTAAAATCACAGTTTTATGTCTCTCTAAATGATAGTAAGCAAGGTACTTCCCTGAGCACAGGTCTCTTTTTAAATATGTACAGATAGGGTTGCTGTGATCATTTTAAAAGGTTCACACATATCAAGCTTCTGTATCAGAATCCAAAGTCCCCAGTGGGGAATGTGGTCAGTAATATTGTAATAACTATGGATGTGGCAGGGTGGTTACTTGATGTATCCAGGGGGCTACTTTGTGGAATATACGATTCTCTGGCCACTATGTTGTACACCTGAAACTAGTGGATAGATCTTGAGAATATCATGCTAAGCGAAATAAGTCAAGAACCATATGATATCACTCATATGAGAGATATAAAACTGAAAGCAACAAATGAACAAACAAGGAAAACAAAAACTCATACACAGACCACAGTATGGTGGTCACCAAAGGGCAGAGGGGTGGGAGGGTAGTAAAAGGTAAAGGGGGTCAAATATATGGTGACAGAAGATTTGACTTTTGGTGGTAAACACACAATGCAATATACAGAAGATGTATCAAAATTTCTCTAATTTAAAAGCCTTAAACTAATCACAAATGTGAGCATTGGATAAAATATAACAGCCTATGAACCAAGATTATGA
>NW_006296627.1:5390295-5390961 GCF_000327345.1 Myotis davidii | reverse complement strand
ATTAGTTTATTTGTAATGCATCACATGTTTCACTTTGTTATCTGACAAAATGGACAATAAACACCTGTCAGGCTATAATGCTAAAACCAAACATATGTTGTATATTCTGGTTAATTTCCATGTTTTTCTAGCTTCATTTTCTCAACTCAACTCAGACTTCCTCCAATGAAAATATATTTAAGACACAAGAAATATTTAAATATACCGTATAAATTTTCAATGAGCATCCCTTGGTCATTTTAAGAACTCACCTTGGGTCTTCCCCTTGATCTTTAAAATCAGCGCTTCTTTCACTGGGAGTAACTGTAGATCCTTGCCTATCTATGTGTGACTACACAGCACAATAATGTATAGCTGATCAGTAGATCTAGAAATAGTTTCACACGGCCACACTCCCATATTTCCACACAGACGCCCCATCACCTCAGTCTTTCAGACAAGTGTTGCAGTATCCAATGTGGATGTCTAGAATAGAAAGACGCTTAAATAAAACATAAGTGTTTCCTTGCAAAAATAGTTGGACACTCTCACCTGCTGGGAAAATTTCTTCACAGAAAAACAAAGCTGCTCTGTTCACAAGGCTATGTAAAAACTGGCTGAATTCGTGGAAATTAACTTGGCCAAATCCATTATTTGCCAATACAAAAAAAAAAATTAGAACAGGAC
>NW_006296627.1:5382456-5388508 GCF_000327345.1 Myotis davidii | reverse complement strand
GTACGGCAGTGGTGGTGGCGGGAGCGTCTCCCGCCTCCTCAGCAGCGCTAAGGATGTCTGACTGCAGCTTAGGCCTGCTCCCCCGTGGCAAGTGGACATCCCCCAAGGGCTCCCAGGTTGCCAGAGGGATGTCTGACTGCCAGCTTAGGCCCAATCCCCCAGGGAGTGGGCCTAAGCCAGCAGGTGGTCATCCCTCGAGGAATCCCAGACTGCGAGAGGGCACAGGCCGGGCTGAGGGACCCTCCCGAGTGCACAAATTTTTGTGCACCAGGCCTCTAGTCTGATATGATAGAGGTTACTGAGGACTAAATTATGACTCAGACCTGGAGAAGTAATATATCCATAGGTTTAATTCTCTATGCCCCTTCCAGATAAATGCAAAGAACTACTTATGCTTTCTGCTTATCTGAAGGATAGACACTTTCTAGATAAGATTATGTTCTAGATAAGATTATATGCTCCAATAAGAATGATATACTGCAAACATTAACTGATACATATATTGCCTCAAAATGTGCAATAATCCACAGTAACTATGAAGCACTTCTATTGTCATATTTTTAAAGTAAAACTTAGATATGAACATACTCTAAATAAGTTAATCTATTACATTGAAAATATTATAACAGTTCCTTAAAGGAAGAAGCTAAGGAGGATGTGGGAGCTATGATAAACATTATTAGTCAAGTATGACTGATCAATCTAGCCAAAATTCAAAGCCTAGGCCAACTGGGCAAAGTTATGGGAATAACATGGTCCATGACCATTAGAGAATGCCACAAACCCTGCCAAATTCATTACTATCTCATTCACTATCCTAGTAACAGAAAGAAATACTCTTACTGACTCCAAGGGACTTATAATGGGAAGTTACTCAGGCAATGCCATTGGAACTCCATATTCCTAGTGCTCAGATGTTCTTGGAAGTGTTTGTTTTATGAACCTTTGACCCCTGGAGGTTTGTCAGAAGCCTAATCCTAACACCCTGTTTTGAAAACTGGTATTTAAGATTCAATCATTCCTTGACACAGTGTCTGATGCAGCTCATTTGAAAGACAACTACTGGAAGACATTGGAATAACACAGAGGGACTTCAGGCCATGCCTCATGAAGCAGAAGAAATACCCAGCCAACTTCTGCCTGGATTCCTGGCACACAAAATTTTGAAATAAAATAAAACTGTTGTTTTTTAAAGCTACAAAAATTGGAGTCATGTGCCATGTAGCAAAGTTAACCAGAGCAAACAGTAGAACCTGGAAGTGTGGTGCTCTCTCAAAAAAATTTCAAGCATGGGCATTGGCTTTGGTCCAGGAGACACGGCAGCAGGAAGGGCTCCCAGGCTTTTGCAATTAGAGATTTAAAAGATAGGAGGGATGTCTTTGTGTTGTTGTTTTGTTTTTTTGTTTTGCAATTTGCTAAATGTCTGTCTTAGTCCATTTGGTCTACTGTAACAGAATACCATAGACTGGGTGGCAGCCATCAAATATTTATCTTACAGCTCTAGCAGCTGGGAAGACCATGATCAAGGTGCTGGCAGAGTTAGTGTCTGGTGAGGGACTGCTTGCTAGTTCACAGACAGCCATCTTTTCACTGTGTCCCCACCTGACATAAAGGGCAGGTGAGCTCTCTGAGGTCTCTTTTATAAAGACACTAATTCCATTTATGGGGGTTCAACCTTCATGACCTAATCACCTCCCAAAGACCCCATCTACAAATACCACCATATTATAAATAATTCAAATCACGAATGGGGGGGGCGGCGGGGGCCACATACATTCAATCTATAGCAATGTGCAAAAGTAGAAGAATTATATAATTTGTGATAAAATTAAATGCTTGCTATTACTTGGTGAATAGTATTGTGTTTAGGGAGACTTCAAGATGATATATCTGTAAGACTTTCAACAATAAAGATAAATTTTTTAAAGGTGATATAAGAAACCTCTATGTAATTAAGAACAGGGGTAAAACTCGGGATATCAGGTTTTCATAGTGTGATTTACCCTTAAGAAGGACCCATTGCCCCCTAGCCTTAGCCCCTTATGAATCCAGACTAAATACAGAGGTAGAATCATAAGTTTCTTTGATGACATGCTTCCTACTATATTAGAGGCAAACAGTATTTTGTTTCAAGCCTGATGCATGGAGATGTTATGAATGAGGACTGTCAAATAAAACAATATATTCTGGACTCTTTATTATCTAATAATCTGTATTAATAAGAGAGGTAAAAATAGGACATATTGTCAGAATCTTTAACAATTATATCACCCAAAATATCTGGTCAAGTTCTGTATTATATATTTGAAGCCCGTGAATTATATATTACCTAGGAATATTAGTGGATTATCTTCATGAAAATATAACACCAACAAAGTTGATCCACATGAGGAGATGATATGATTTCCCAATCAGAAAAATACATAAGATTTTGTTATTTTTCCGCATATCTGCCTTGCTCATTCAGATTATTTATATATACTTAGCCTCCTTATGATTAATAACAGCCCTCTGAAGCATCATTCATTCTTCTTCAACCTTCACATGCTAAGCAATATGAAAACAATTATATTTTTTAAATCTGTTGCAGATACAAAAATAAGAAATATACTTCAAATATTATATGGGCTATCTTTGTGAGGGAAGAACTGAACTAAGTTTTATGTTCTATTTCTTTTATTTTCTGAAACTGTAATAATTACTATTAATTCTGCAAAAGATTATATTATTAAAGAGGAAACATGAAAAAAATCTTCCATTAACTAAAATAGATATACAGTATTAACTATAGCAAACTCATCACATAGAACATAAATCCATAGTATCAACAGAAACATTTTACACATAAAAACTGAGCATATATTTTTCCAACAAATTATAAAAATCTTAAAATATTAGGAAATCATGAAAATCTTAAAAATATACTTTTATCATTGGGAGTATTCACAAAATAAATGTTTTTCATCATGGCCCAGTTAGAGGAGACATTTACTACAGTTAAATAATCACACATGGCTTTCCTGGAAGGAACAATTCTTCATTAAAAATAGGTGCTTCCTAGCAGGTTTGGCTCAGTAGATAGAGCGTCAGCCTGTGGACTGAAGGGTTTCAGGTTCAATTCCAGTCAAGGGCATGTACCTCAGTTGCAGGCTTGATCCCCTGGGCGTGGTCAGGGTGTTTACAGGTTGTATCTCTCACATCAATGTCTCCCCCCCCCGCTTCTCTCCCACTCTCTCTAAAAATCAAAGGAAAAAATATTCTTGGGTGAGGATTAATAACAACAACAAAAATAGGTGAAACATTTATCTGCTGCCTCATTTTCTTCTTCTGATCCAGAGGTTTTTCATAGCACTTTTCATCTCTCCATTTCTTAGAGTATAGATTAAGGGGTTCAACATAGGAGTGATAACAGTATAAAACACAGTTAAGGATTTATCAATGGGTAAGGTAGAAGGAGGTCTCACATACATAAAAATACAAGGGACAAAGAAGAGGACCACCACAGTAATGTGGTAGCTACAGGTGGATAGGGCTTTGCGCCTCCCTTCCTGACTCAGAGTCTTCAGGGAGTGCAGAATGACCCCGTAGGAGATGAGTAACAGCACAAAGATGACCACACAGATGGACCCATCGTTGATAACCACAATGAGGCCAATAACATAGGTGTTAGTGCAGGCAAGTTTTAATAAGGGATACATGTCACAAATGAAGTGGTCAATGACATTGGGGCCACAGAAGGGAAGATTGTAAATAATGAAAAGTTGAACTATAGCATGTAAAAAACCTCCAACCCAGGCCAACAGTAGCAGTACAATACACACTCGTTGATTCATGATTGTCAAATAATGCAAGGGCTTACAGATGGCCACATAGCGGTCATAGGCCATGACCATCAAGAGTAAAATCTCAGCACCGCCAAATAAGTGCCCTATAAAAAGCTGGCTCAGGCAACCTTGGAAGGAAATGGTTTTCTTCTCATAAAGTAAGTCTATAATCATATTTGGGGTAAGTGTAGTAGAATAAACAGCATCCATAAACGATAAGTAGCCAAGAAAGAAGTACATTGGGGCATCCAGACTTGGGCTGACCATGACAGTCACAATAATGAGTAGGTTGCCCACCATTGTCACAATGTAGATGAACAAGAACACAACAAATAGTATTTTCTGACCCTGAAGACTCTCAGTGAGCCCCAAGAGGATAAATTCCGTCACATTGTTCCTCTGTTCCATAGATCTTTCTGTATGTCTTATTTCAGAGTTCAGGACAAATTACCTGTAAATGTAATTATTACTCGTGACTTCCTGAAATCTTAGGATAATTTGTACATTCATTCAACAAAGAGGCATTATGATTTATTATGTTGCAGTAATTCCAGAGATTATAAAAATACAAGGCTGATTGAAACATGGTCCCTAACCTCAGCAATCTTACAGACTAGTGAAGAGGCAAGTAATTGGAGATAAATATGGGGAAAGGAGACATTATAAGATAAGTGAGTTGCCACAAGTATCTTTCCATCTGTAAGTTAATAAAAGTACATATAGCTTATACCTTATACAAAAATAAAAACTGATTAAAGGTTTAATAAAAAAAAACTAAAGATTTACTTCATGTTTACTTTCTAGTTAATAAAAGAGATGACTTTCTATACTCTAGAGATGGGAGAATCTTCTTATCATTGACATCCCAAATAGGCATTGTTCAAATATTTTAAGGATTTAGTGATAGATACCATAAAGTCAAAAGACAAAAGTAGTTTTGGGGGAAATTTACATTTTAGAGGTCATACAAAGAGTTAATATCTAAAATAGACAAAGAGTTCTACGTAATTTAACAAAGGAAAGATAAGCAAACCAACAGCAAAGTGGGTGAATCAGGAAAATAAAGGAAAAATAAATCAAAATGGCTAAAAAACATACAAAATGCTGAAACTCCCCTGTAGACAGAAAAGTAGCAATTGAAGGGTTTTCTTACTGCAGAATTACCTTGGATTTTTTTAAAAGTCATTCAATCAAGTTTGGCAGACGCTACAGCATCCTCTAATTTTTAATAGATTAACAAACAATTACTAAAGAACATATTAATTGAATCTATCATAAAACTTAAAAATATCTGCCTATTAAATATCCCCAAATAGTTATACTTGAAATTAGTTTCCAAGAATACTGAAGTACATGATATTCTAACCACTTTGCTGTACATCTAAAACTAGTACAGAATAATACTGAATGTAAAGAATAATTGAAAAATAAATTAAAATTTTAAAATCAATACTGATGCTAGAAAGGTAAATTGATTCTGGATCTTTATAATATGAAAATATACAAAAGAGTATTACAGAATTGAATTAATTCCCACATATTCTACTGGTCAAAAGGACATGGCTGAGTATAAGAATTTACATAGAACTAATTATTTTCTTTTTTTGATATTTATTATTAAATTGATTTGGGTAACATTGGTCAACATGAACATTTAGGTTTTAGGTGTGGTTCGAATTTAATGAAGTAACATTGGTTAATAAAATTATATCATTTCAGGGTTACAATTCTATAATACATCATCTGTATATTGTACTGTCTGTTCACCACCCCAAGTCAAGTTTCCTTCCATTACCATTTATCCCCCCTTTCCCTCTTCTACTTCCTGCTGCTCCCCTTTCCCTCTGGTAATCACCATACTGTTGTCTATGAGGTGGGGGTTCTTTCTGCTTAATCCCTTCACCTTTTTCTCCCAAACTCCCCACCCCACCCCTCTGACAGTTCTCAGTTTGTTGTCTGTAATTATGAGTCTGTTTCTATATTGTTTGCTAGTTTGTTTTGTTCATTAGATTCCACATATAAGAGAAATCATATGGTATTTGTCTTTCGCTGACTGGCTTAATTGACTTAGCATAATACTTTCCAGGTCCATTACATAGAAGAACTTGTAAAAGACTGTGAATTTTAACACCACCAATGTATCGTTCAAAGCCTAGTTCAGAATCGTATGTATAAATTTACTTCCTGAGTTACCTGCATAATGAAAGAGCTTTTCAATTCATTTTCCT
>NW_006296627.1:5381716-5382357 GCF_000327345.1 Myotis davidii | reverse complement strand
AGCCTTTCAAACATCATGATTCCTACTCAGTTATACTATCCTGTCGTCATGGAGCATTGGTTGACCATCGGGTTACCTGAGGGATAAAGAATGATTTCCTGTATATTCTTAATGTCTTGATTTCATCATTTCAATTCCTGAAAAAGCTAGTCATGTGAATACTGACACTGACAAACACTTTCTGAAGTGAGGGGCAAGGTCTATAAACATTTTATCTACATTGGAATTACAACACAGATTACTGCGTCATTCAATTGGTGCATCTCCAAGGGTGAGTTTTCTCTAATTAAATTCATTGGGACCTTAATCATAATATAGAGGGCAGATTCTGCATCTCCAGAGATGCCACCAGGATAATCACCATGCAGAACAGGACTTACAGACCATGTCCTTGGGGAAAATCATAAAGGTCAAATGACCAAAAAGGGCAAGTCCAGTCTGGGCAGAAACGAAGTATGCATAAACTCTCTTGTTTAAATCATGACCTTGAGTTCATTGTCTCTCATCCCTGGACACAGTTAGATAACCACCATAGATCCCTCTTCTTGTGTCTTCCTTGAACATACCCTCTGCAGTGGCTCCCTGCTCTCTGAGTCACTCTACATTACATCACTTTTTAAGCACTTCTCACTCTGAGTGCC
>NW_006296627.1:5379305-5380693 GCF_000327345.1 Myotis davidii | reverse complement strand
ATTACCATTTATCCCCCCTTTCCCTCTTCTACTTCCTGCTGCTCCCCTTTCCCTCTGGTAATCACCATACTGTTGTCTATGAGGTGGGGGTTCTTTCTGCTTAATCCCTTCACCTTTTTCTCCCAAACTCCCCACCCCACCCCTCTGACAGTTCTCAGTTTGTTGTCTGTAATTATGAGTCTGTTTCTATTTTGTTTGCTAGTTCGTTTTGTTCATTAGATTCCACATATAAGAGAAATCATATGGTATTTGTCTTTCGCTGACTGGCTTATTTGACTTAGCATAATACTTTCCAGGTCCATTACATAGGAGAACTTGTAAAAGACTGTGAATTTTCACACCACCAATGTATCGTTGAAAGCCTAGTTCAGAATCGTATGTATAAATTTACTTCCTGAGTTACCTGCATAATGAAAGAGCCATTCAATTCATGTTCTGGGCTGTGCTGCCTTCTCCCTTGTCCTTCATGCACTGAGGCCATCTCTGCGGATAGAAAGAACAAAGTAACACATGTACCATCACTGGACCTCGAGCTGTTTCGATGTGACCAACTCTGTCCAGGCTGATAGGAAATCTGATTCACTCTGAACTTGATTGTGAACAGAAACCCAAAATGTCCATTGCCGGCAGAATTTGTCCTAATAACAAACAAATGTTAAATCAACATTCTGATGGGAGAAAAAATTGTGTATGAGCTATTTAGATAAATATTTTGTAGTTTGTGTTTTGTAGCAATAAAAGTGAAATAGCCTTTCCAACATCATGATTCCTAATCAGTTATACTAGCCTGTCGTCATGGAGCATTGGTTGACCATCGGGTTACCTGAGGGATAAAGGATAATTTCCTGTATATTCTTAATGTCTTGATTTCGTCATTTCAATTCCTGAAAAAGCTAGTCATGTGAATACTGACACTGACAAACACTTTCTGAAGTGAGGGGCAAGGTCTATAAACATTTTATCTACATTGGAATTACAACACAGATTACTGCGTCATTCAATTGGTGCATCTCCAAGGGTGAGTTTTCTCTAATTAAATTCATTGGGACCTTAATCATAATATAGAGGGCAGATTCTGCATCTCCAGAGATGCCACCAGGATAATCACCATGCAGAACAGGACTTACAGACCATGTCCTTGGGGAAAATCATAAAGGTCAAATGACCAAAAAGGGCAAGTCCAGTCTGGGCAGAAACGAAGTATGCATAAACTCTCTTGTTTAAATCATGACCTTGAGTTCATTGTCTCTCATCCCTGGACACAGTTAGATAACCACCATAGATCCCTCTTCTTGTGTCTTCCTTGAACATACCCTCTGCAGTGGCTCCCTGCTCTCTGAGTCACTCTACATTACATCACTTTTTAAGCACTTCTCACTCTGAGTGCC
>NW_006296627.1:5371310-5378377 GCF_000327345.1 Myotis davidii | reverse complement strand
TAAAATCAGATCTTGAGAGTTTATGAAATACTTGCAATGTTACATGAAGTAATGAGACAGAAGTCGATACTAGTTGTGTGAACTCCATACCCAGAACCCTGCTGCTAACAGAGGCTAAATTAACCAAAAAGAAATAAATGTCCTAGAGCTCCAGTGGCGCAATCGGTTAGCACGCAGTACTTATAAGAAATAAATGTCCTTGCCTGAAGTGCCAGGGAAAAGTTACTTCACATGGTATTGGTCATATGCACAGGTACCTTTTTCACCTAAGGAAATAGGGGCCAAGGCAAGATACTTAGAGGTCCTCATCCAAACAGAAGAAGGCTCTTGCTAGTACACAAGAAATATAAGCCAAGATCTGCCCCTACTGGAAGTAGGGTCAGCACCAGCCAATACTTTTTTCCTTTTAAATATACTTTTATTTTTTAAATTTCTTTATTGATTAAGGTATTAAATATGTGTCCTTATCCCTCCATTACCCCCTGACACTTCCCCCCACCCAGCTCATTCCCTCACACCCCTGTTGTCTGTGCCCATTGGTTAGGCTTATATGCATGCATACAAGTCCTTTGGTTGACCTCTCCCCCTTACTTCCACCCATACTTTTATAAGGTTACTATGTGCCAGGAACTTTCATAAGCACTTAACATATGTAAACTCATTTAACTGGCCCCAAAATTTTATGACATAGGTATTATCATTACCATTTTAAAAGATTAAAAAAAAATAAGGGGTAAAATATATTTTGTTTTACAATTGCAAAGGTACCAAGCTTTCACTGCATGATTTACAAAGAATTGATTCCTAGAGAATCTGCTCTGAAAGGCCTTAAGAAGAAAATGCCTTAAAGGCGTGATTCATTAATAGGCTGAGGATGCATACACAATCTATAGCATTATTGCTTAGAAACCTCTGGATAATTTGTTTAAATGGCAGATATTCCACCCTAGCTGGTTTGGCTTAGTGCAGTGGTCAGCAAACTCATTAGTCAACAGAGCCAAATATCAACAGTACAATGATTGAAATTTCTTTTGAGAGCCAAATTTTTTAAACTTAAACTATATAGTAGGTACATTGTTATTAACTTAATTAGGGTACTCCTAAGCTCACCTTTGCTAAAAACGTCCTCAATCTGATTGAGGTTCGTTCGCTGAGGTCGACCCCTTCCAACTCTCTGTACGTGCGTGCCCGCACTTGGTATTTTGTGGAAGAGCCACACTCAAGGGGCCAAAGAGCCACATGTGGCTCGCGAGCCGTGGTTTGCCGACCACTGGCTTAGTGGATAGAGCATCAGCCTGCGGACTAAAGGGTCCCAGGTTTGATTCCAGGCAAGGACACATGCAAGGACACATGCCTGGGCCGGGAGCTCGATCCCTCGTGGGGACATGCAGGAGGCAGCCAATCAATGATTCTCTCTCATCATTAATGTTTCCACCTCTCTCTCCCTCTCCCTTCCTCTCTGAAATCAATAAAAATATATTTTAAAAAATAAAAATAAAAGGCAGATAACCCAATCCAATAGCAGGCCTATTGAGTTAGAATCTCTAGAGCAGTATCCTAGGATTGTGCATTTTTAACAAGAATTTCAACTGATTCTGAAAGTACACCAAAGTTTGAAAACCAAATGGACAATAAATAACTCTTAATGGGATATTTTAATGATAAATTTTCAGCAACAAAAGATGAAGTCATTTGATGCTGTTGTGATTATTTCTCCATTGAAATCACCTGTGGATCCAAAGCTACTTCATAGCATTTTTCACTTCTGCATTATTCAGTATGTAGATTATAGATGCTATCATGGTATAAAACACAGCCACAGCTTTATCATTGGGAAAGGTGATCATGGGGCACAGATACACTAATATGCAGGGCACAAAGAATAAGATGACTGCGATGAGACACAAGTGAAGAGGGCTTTGTGCCTCCCCTCCAAACTGTAGTTCTTCTGAGAATACAAGATGACCACATAAGAGACCATCAAAATGAGGAAGTTCAAGAAGCAGATGAACCCACTGTTGGCAGCAACAAAGAGACCAAGGGTAACAGTGTCCACTCAGACAAGTGTCAACAAAGAGTACAAATCACACATGAAATGATCTATGACACTGGAGCCATGGAAGGGCAGCCAGACTGTGAAGAAAATCTTAATTCTTGCACAGACTAAGGCACCAGCCCAGGCCACTGCCACAAGAAAGCTACACACTTGTAACTCAATAGGTCTGCTGTTGGATTGGGTTATGGCCACATCATCATCATAGGCCATCTCAGTGAGAAGGATAATCTCAACAGCACCAAAAAGAAGCTCAGTGAAGACCTGAGTGATACACCCTCTAAGAGAGATGAATTTTCTTACCGTAAGAGTGTCAGCTAGCATTTTAGGGTTCATGGAGGCAGAACAGCCTTCTCAATTAAGACATAAGTAGCAAAGGAGAAGTAAATGGGTGATCCTAGGGCCCTGCTGGAGCTAACAGTAATCATAATGAGCAGGTTGCCTGCCAAGGTGACCAAGTAGACTATTAAAAACACAACAAAGGAAAATCTGAATCTCTATATTTTGAGTCAGTCACAGGGGAATGAATTCCTCCCATTATTCATCTTCTCCATCAATTCAGTTCAGGTGACAAGTGACTTCCCTAAAAGGAAAGTCATGCTCGTCCTCAATAATGATACTATCTCTTAACGAATAAATATATCCATGGAGTGTCTTACTTTCTTAGATTTGCAGAAGAAAAAAACAAATACAAAAACAAAATCTAGAATATTAAATTGGTGTTTAAATAATCTTATTATGTAACATTGAGATGTTGGTTCCCATTGAGATTCCAATCTTTTGGAGAAGATATAGTTGTTGCTCAGTGTAGGAGAAATTCAACAGGTTGCCCTGGGCCAGAACTACTTATAGACAATAAACTAATATATACACTGGGTCCAGCACTGTTCCTGACTCAATAAATTGTAACTACTATGGTTATCTCATCTATCATCATTGCTTGGAAGTTAATAACAGTTAAGGACATGATCTAGGAAATAGGTCAGTTCTGGTTACTGGCTTTCTGATATACCTGCTTTTATACCTTTACCTTTCTGTCAGTTTCCTCACCTGTAATGCTAACCCTAACCCTAACCCTAACCCTAGGAAAGTTTCATCCAACCTCTTCTTAGGTGGATGAATTCATCCATAGGTCTAAGAGGCTTGGAATAGATTACCTCTATTACTTCCATCTGTAATGCTCAATGATTCCATTTAATCTTTATCTGAAGTCACTTTTCTCCTCCAGAGCTTCCTCATAGCATTTTTTACCTCAGCATTTCTGAGTGTGTAGATTAAGGGATTTAACATAGGAGCCACCACAGTATAAAAGACAGCAACAGCTTTATCCACAGGCAGTGTGGTTACTGGTTGCATGGAGAAATCCTCCAGCCCACGCCACTCCCAGCAGGAGAATGCACAGCTTATGGCTCATGATGGTGGTATAGTGCAGAGGTTTGCAAATGGCGACATAGCGATCATAGGCCATCACCGTCAACAGAATGATCTCAGTAGCACCAAAAATGTGTTCTGCATAGACTTGAGCCATACAACCATTAAAAGAGATCATTTTCTTTTCATGAAGGGAATCCACAATCATCTTAGGAGCTGAAGAAGAACAATAGATTAGGTCTATCAAGGAAAGATGGGTCAGGAAGAAGTACATGGGGGAGTTCAGAGCCTGGCTGGTGGTAATGGTAACCACAATTAGCAGGTTGCCTGAGAGTGTTACCATGTATAAGACCAAAAATAACAGAAACACGACTTTCTGCATTTGAGGGTTCTGGGTAAGTCCTGTTAAAATGAATTCAGTCACATTCCTTTTATTCTCCATCTATGTGGTATACGTGATAAAAACTCCAGGAAGCAATGCTTTACCTTTAAAAAAAGTAGAAAGAAAAGAAAGGAAGATAAAATGAATTTAAATCATTGATACTGATAATAAGTCAAATATAAATAATCAACCAGAAAATGTTAATGCAAAATCTAGTTCCACTTACTTGATGAGGACTACACATATCATTCAACTAACCTGAATGATAGTATTTAAAACTAATTTTGTCAATGATTAATTGTCACTTTTTGCTGGCCCTCAGATTCCTTTATTCTCTATATCTTTTTTTATTTTAAATTTCATTTTATTTTTTCATCACCTTTTATCCCTTGTGTGCCATCAATCACCGCACTGGCATCCATGTCCATGAACTCTCTTTTTAGTTTCTTCTCTATATCTTTTTTTTAATATATTTTTATTGATTTTTTTTACACAGAGGAAGGGAGAGGGATAGAGTTAGAAACATCGATGAGAGAGAAACATCGACCAGCTGCCTCCTGCACAGCCCCTACTGTACCCACAACCAAGGTACATGCTGGAATTGAACCTGTGACCCTTAGTCCACAGGCCGACCCTCTATCCACTGAGCCAAACTGGTTAGGGCTCTTTATAACTTAATGTGTTCCTAAAGGACGGAGGCATTGAAGGTAAGACAAACTGTCTATGTTACACGTGGACAAAGTACATAATGAGGTATATAGGAAGGAAACTCTTTTCAGATGATTCCACAAATGCTTCATTGAGAAGCTAGCCTTAGCATTCCAAGCCCCAGGATAGTGGTTTCCCTTCTACATCACCACTGCATTGGAGAATCCTTCCAGGCACAAGAACCCTTAAGAAGAAAGCTGAGTACACGTCTAATTGCCAACTCTTCTATAGAGGAAATGGCTCTTGCGAGAATCAACAACCGGCTACTGATATGTTTTACTAAATTCCTGAAAGTCTGTGCCAAAGATTAGATTTCATTATCAAAATCAGATAAACTTGACTCATTTATCATCATTATTTCATTTATTACTTCAGTTTCTTGCAAACCTTAAATTCAAATATATTTTTAAAACACTTCTTTACAATTTCATCTGCCTCCTTTTGTCCCACACCCCACAGAAATAGCTTGGCCTTATGTCAAAATTGATGTATTTGATGTCCTCTGTTAATTGGCAGACTCAAGCACAGGATCAACTCCTTTTCTGTCCTAGTTCAAAGACCAATAGTGTGCCTGTTACCACTCAAACTCTCTAATACCCATCCTATCTAATAAAAAGCTTTATATGCTAAGTGTCCGGTCATCCAGTTGGCCATCCAACCAATCAAAGATAATATGCTAATGATATGCTAAAGCCACTCAGCATACCAGGGGGCAGACACTCCCACTGGTAGGTTAGCTTGCTGCTGGGGCCCAGGCAATCAGGATTAGGCAAGAGGGCTGGACACGCCCTGGAGCCCTCTCATGGTCCCTCCTGAGCTGGCTAACCTCCTGCATCCCTCCCCTGCCGATCCTGCACTGGTGGGGTCAATCAGACTGGTCCGCACCCTCTCGCAATCCGGGTTGAGGGACACCCCATTGAGTGCACATATTTTGTGCACCAGGCCTCTAGTATTTTTAAGAAATGAGAAGTAGAGAAATGTGTTGATCTAGCAGAATGACCCTGATCTTTCATAAAAAGACCCATAGACTCCAATTAAAAGGCAAGGAATTAAGCAGACAAACTTCCACATGTTTAAACATTTGGAAATGCAAACTTTTATTATAAGACTAAATAACATGAAAAGATTTATTTTCACATCATATAGTTCCTATAATGGTAGTTAATTTTTGTGGAGTGTTTGCCATGTGCTAGGCATTATACTAAGTACTTTACATGCATTATCTCACGTAATCTTCATAACAATGCTTTGAGGTTGGTACTCAATTATCTATATTTTAAAGAAAAGAAAACTGTGGTCAGGAGAGGATAAATGATGGAGAAGATAAATGATTTGCTCAAAGTCATACTGGTAAAAAAAAAAAAAAGCAAAGGAACCTGTATTCAAATCCAGGATGTCTGTCTCTATCTTTAACATTAGTACTTTTCCAGTATAAATCCAATTTACTCCTAGGAATCAGCAATACCAGAGTTTGACAGTGGGTTGGTAGCTAGCACCATCGCCTGTGACCATATGAAATCTGGGGCAGTGCTTTTGTTAACTTATAAAATGTTAATGAATTTGAGGGTTCACTGGACAAGACCCTAGAATTGCTTTACATTAGAAATCCTTCAGAACTTTTCATTTTATCAACAAATACACTCTTTAGAAATAAGGAAACTGAGGCCCAGAGATGAGAAGTCCAACAAAACACAGATAATTAATTAGTCTCAGATCACAATAAGAACACAGATCTTCCAATGTCCAACAAGGTAATTTATCCCCACCAACACACCTTGCATTTCTTAAGATGCCTTAAGACAAGCTGGACACAAGGGGGAAAATCACCCTACAGTGACAAGGGAATTAACTTTCATCTCTTATCTTTAGCAATACCTATCTTAACTCTCTAAAAAAGGGCTAAGTTCAGGGATGCAGAAAGTCAGTTATATTATTGAAACCACAATCCACTGCAAGAGAAATAAAGTCTTACCTGGTTGAAACAAGATCTAAGAAAGTTTGGAGAGTCAGAATAAAAAGTGCCCCTCAACCTGGTATTTAATATAGATTCCCAAAGACAGCGGAAGGTACATTCTTTCCTCACAGATCCTATAAATTAATGCATTCTTCTTATGGATCTGTTTTAGGACTGAAGTTTTCCTTTAAGAAACAGAATCCAAATGTTATGCTTTACCTCTGTCCTATGCTAACCTAGCTAGACTACAGTGATTGTCACACATCCTGTCTCAGCTTCACCTCAAGTTTTCCTTCTTTATTCTCATTTGCTTCTCATATCTCATGTCAGTACAAGGTATGGTTTCCCGCCCCCCGCCCCCCTTTTATCCCTGAAAGTTATCAGTCAGAGCATTATTTCAAGTAAATAAGTGACTGTATATAAGCCAATCTCTGACCATCCAAACCATCGAACCATATGCCCTACCCCTGGAGGAAACCCTCAGTGGCCCATCCAGCTCCAACCTGCGGATCTACTGTGGTGTCTCCCACTCTAAAGCCTAGAAATTGACTTAGGGACATAGAATGTAAATCTACTCCTAAAACTATAAATACACCCAT
>NW_006296627.1:5369122-5370067 GCF_000327345.1 Myotis davidii | reverse complement strand
CCATGATTCAAATCCAGGATGTCTGTCTCTATCTTTAACATTAGTACTTTTCCAGTATAAATCCAATTTACTCCTAGGAATCAGCAATACCAGAGTTTGACAGTGGGTTGGTAGCTAGCACCATCGCCTGTGACCATATGAAATCTGGGGCAGTGCTTTTGTTAACTTATAAAATGTTAATGAATTTGAGGGTTCACTGGACAAGACCCTAGAATTGCTTTACATTAGAAATCCTTCAGAACTTTTCATTTTATCAACAAATACACTCTTTAGAAATAAGGAAACTGAGGCCCAGAGATGAGAAGTCCAACAAAACACAGATAATTAATTAGTCTCAGATCACAATAAGAACACAGATCTTCCAATGTCCAACAAGGTAATTTATCCCCACCAACACACCTTGCATTTCTTAAGATGCCTTAAGACAAGCTGAATACAAGGGGAAAAAATCACCCTACAGTGACAAGGGAATTAACTTTCATCTCTTATCTTTAGCAATACCTATCTTAACTCTCTAAAAAAGGGCTAAGTTCAGGGATGCAGAAAGTCAGTTATATTATTGAAACCACAATCCACTGCAAGAGAAATAAAGTCTTACCTGGTTGAAACAAGATCTAAGAAAGTTTGGAGAGTCAGAATAAAAAGTGCCCCTCAACCTGGTATTTAATATAGATTCCCAAAGACAGCGGAAGGTACATTCTTTCCTCACAGATCCTATAAATTAATGCATTCTTCTTATGGATCTGTTTTAGGACTGAAGTTTTTATTTAAGAAACAGAATCCAAATGTTATGCTTTACCTCTGTCCTATGCTAACCTAGCTAGACTACAGTGATTGTCACACATCCTGTCTCAGCTTCACCTCAAGTTTTCCTTCTTTATTCTCATTTGCTTCTCATATCTCCTGTCAGTACAAGGTATGGTTTCCCGCCCCCCGCCCCCCTCT
>NW_006296627.1:5366629-5367428 GCF_000327345.1 Myotis davidii | reverse complement strand
TCAATAGTTTAGGTGTAACTAAGAATTTGTCTATTTCATCTATGGTATACATATTATTGGTATACAACTATTCCTAGTATCACCTTATAATCCTTTTTTATTTCTGTAAGATTGTTAGTAATTTCCCCTGTTTCATTCCTGATTTTACTAATTGGAATCTTCCATCTCTCTTTTTATTTTTTGAAATAGTTTTTATTGATTTTGAAAGAAAGAGAAACATCTATGTGAGATCAAAACATCCATTGGCTAACTCCTGCATGCCCCGTACTGAGGATCAAGACTGGAACCCAGGCATGTGCCAGACCAGGAATCGAACTAGGAACCTTTCAGTACATGGTGAAGCATCCATCTTATATAAAAACTGCTGTTTGAAATTTTAACCCTGCTATTCTGGCTTCTGACTTAAATAATAAGGAAAATAAGACTACTCCCATCCAGAGAGGCCATAAAGATGCCACAGACAGAATTGTCAGTGCTGACACCAGGCCAGGCCTTGAGATATGGTCTCATGGCCCCTTCCCAGCATGCAGGCCTTCTTTCTCAGAAGGCCCAGAAGTCTCATTCCAAATTTGGGAGACAAAGGACTGGAAAAAGTACAAATAAAGAGAGTTTCCTCCATGTTGGGGGCCCAGAATTTGAAAGACACATTTTTCTCCGGGCCTGCACAGGATTTATCAATAAAATGTAACTCCCTTTCTCTAAGCGTGGCTTGGTTTTTCTCCGGTCTTCTGCAACAATGGGACAACCAACCCACTGAGCCACACTAGCCAGGGCTCCATCTTGTTTTTTAGTCATTTTA
>NW_006296627.1:5364494-5366441 GCF_000327345.1 Myotis davidii | reverse complement strand
AGTTTTATTGATTTTACAGAGATGAAGGGAGACGGATAGAAAGAAACATCAATCAGCTGCCTCCTGCATGCCCCCTACTGAGAGTCAAACCTGCAACCAAGGTACATGCCCTTTACTAGAATCAAACCCTTGACCCTTCAGTCCATGGGCTGACACTCTATCCACTGAGCCAAACTGATTAGGGCTCTTTTTTCTGGTATCTGAATAAGGAAGGTTAGATTATTAATTTGAGATCTTTCTTCTTTTATTGATATAGATATTTATAGCTACAAATTTAGATGCATCCCATCAGTTATAGTATGCTCTGTTTTCATTTTTATTCATTTTAAAGTATTTTCCACATGACTTCCTTTTGACCTATTGAAATGACTGTCCTACATGGTCACTGCTGCACGTGGCATCTGTCTGAGGAATGTGTCCTGTCTGCCCTGATGGTAGAACCAAAGCCTCTAAATAATGCACACTTGGTCTGAATCAGCATCTCCTCCCCCTTCCTTCCCTGTGCATGAGACACATCATGAATCAGTGTCTAATACACCACAATAACATAATCATTAGAGCTCAGGCCTAGAAATTAGATCAGCTTGTATTTAAATCAAATCTCTACCAAATTTTAGCTTTTTTTACCTTGATCAAATGATGCTCACAGTGAACATCAATTTCCTTGAACATAAAATAGAATTATTAATTCCTCTCTGAAGGGAATAATGTGAGAATTAGATAAAATACCACACTTAGCAGAGTGACATAAACACAGAATGCTCATTATATGTTAGTTCTCACTGTATCCACATTTCCTTTATCTCTTACAACTTCTCAAGGATTCTCAACTTTAGTCAGACTTTTAAGTAAAAAGAAGATCAAACACTCGTAGAAAGATTTCAGAATTATAATGACTTATGAATCAGTATTCAATACTTTAAAACATGGTCTTTCTTCTCTCCTAATTTCGGTATTTGTCCAGATTCTACCAATACTTTATCAATATAGACATAAATAGATATAGATATAGATACAGAAAAAGTGATATAGGTAGATATATAGGTATATAGGTATAGGTATAGGTATAGGTATAGGTATAGGTATAGGTATAGGTATATATATCCTATGTAATAATAGCCAAACATGGTAATTGACCGTAACTTTGCTACACCTCCCATCGGCTAATCAGCAGGATATGCAAATTAACTGCCAACAAAGATGGTGGCTAATTTGCATACTGCAGGCAGGGTGGGACAGTGCAGCCGCCAGCACAAGAGCCACCATCCAAGCCCCCATGTGTTACTCCAGAAGCCACAGGCCTACCACCAGTGATTGGATCCGACCCGGCCGCAGGCTGGCCCCAGAAGCCCCAGAAGTCACCCAGAAGCCGCCTAGAAGCCAGTGGGGGGCGGGGGGGAGGCAGCATCCCCTGCCCAGGCCTGACACCTCTGGCGGAAGCATCAGGCCTGGGCAAGGGGCCAATCCGGAGATCAGAGGGTGATGGGGGTTGACACCTATGGCCGAGGCATCAGGCCTGGGCGAGGGCAGAACCGGTGATTGGAGGGAGATGGGGGGTCCCCTGCCCAGGCCTGAGGCCTGTGCCTGAGGCGTCAGGCCTGGGCTGGGGTGGGGAGGTGCGGAGGGGTGCCAAGCTGGCGATTGGTGTTATCTACAGAGGAAACACCTTTACCGACTGCTCATTGGCTGTATGCCACTGGTAATATTCTTAGTAACTTGGGTAATAAGAATCCAAAAAGGTGACCTAGGGTTTTTCAACACACTCCTGGCGAAAAAAAAAAGAAGGTCCACTACTAGAGGGCTAAGAAATGTCATATCCTACCCTAGCCGGTTTGGCTCAGTGGATAATGCCTTGGCCAGCCTATGGCAGTGTCTGGGTTCAACTCTGATCAAGGGCATGTACCTAGGTTGCAGGCTCCTCCCTGGCCGGGGCCCAGGTCAGGGTTC
>NW_006296627.1:5359390-5363439 GCF_000327345.1 Myotis davidii | reverse complement strand
GCAGTGTCCATGCAGACGAGTTTCAACAAAGGGTACAAGTCACACATGAAATGATCTATGACATTGGGGCCACAGAATGGCAGCCAGACTGTGAAGAGGATCTGAATGGTTGCATGGAGAAATCCTCCAGCCCACGCCACTCCCAGCAGGAGAATGCACAGCTTATGGCTCATGATGGTGGTATAGTGCAGAGGTTTGCAAATGGCGACATAGCGATCATAGGCCATCACCGTCAACAGAATGATCTCAGTAGCACCAAAAATGTGTTCTGCATAGACTTGAGCCATACAACCATTAAAAGAGATCATTTTCTTTTCATGAAGGGAATCCACAATCATCTTAGGAGCTGAAGAAGAACAATAGATTAGGTCTATCAAGGAAAGGTGGGTCAGGAAGAAGTACATGGGGGAGTTCAGAGCCTGGCTGGTGGTAATGGTAACCACAATGAGCAGGTTGCCTGAGAGAGTTACCATGTATAAGACCAAAAATAACAGAAACACGACTTTCTGCATCTGAGGGTTCTGGGTAAGTCCTGTTAAAATGAATTCAGTCACATTCCTTTTATTCTCCATCTATGTTGTATGTGTGAGAAAAACTCCAGGGAGGAATGCTTTACCTTTAAAAAAACAAATGAAGGAAGAAAAAATGAACTTAAACCAGTGATATTGATAGTCAATAAGTCAAATATAAATTGTCAACCAGATAAGTTTAATGCAAAATCTATTTCCACTTACTTGATGAGGAATATACATATCATTCAAGTAAACTTCAAGATAGTACTAAAAACTAATTTTGTCAATGATTAATTGCTACTTTTTGATGGCGCTCAGATGCCTTTATTCTCTATCTCCTTTTTTATTTTAAATTATATATATATGCCTAAAATGCAAATTATCCCCACAGGAGTTCGACCGGAAGGCTGATTGCTTGCTGTGACATGCGTTGACCACCAGGGCAGTGCGGAATAAAGGAAGACCCTGTCCGGCAGCCAGTAGCCAAGGAAGGGAGGCCTTGGTCAGTAGCCGGAAAGAAGGCCCTGGAGAGCAGCCGAAAGGCCTCAATCGGCCCAGATTGCAGGCCAGGCCTAGGGACCCTATCCATGCATGAATTTCGTGCACCGGGCCTCTAGTATTTTAATGTATTCCTAAAGCACAGAGGCAGTGAAGGGTAAGACAAACTGTTTATGTTACAATGGACAAAGGTACATAATACTTAAACCAGTGATATTGATAGTCAATAAGTCAAATATAAATTGTCAACCAGATAAGTTTAATGCAAAATCTATTTCCACTTACTTGATGAGGAATATACATATCATTCAAGTAAACTTCAAGATAGTACTAAAAACTAATTTTGTCAATGATTAATTGCTACTTTTTGATGGCGCTCAGATGCCTTTATTCTCTATCTCCTTTTTTATTTTAAATTTTATTTTATTTTATTTTTCCATCACCTTTTATCCCTTCTATGCCCTTAGTTACCATACTGGCATCCATGTCCATGAACTCTCTTTTTTGAATTTCGTGCACCGGGCCTCTAGTATTTTAATGTATTCCTAAAGCACAGAGGCAGTGAAGGGTAAGACAAACTGTTTATGTTACACATGGACAAAGTACATAATGAGGTACATGGGAAGGAAACTTTTTTTAGATGATTCCACAAATGTTTCTTTGAGAAGCTAGCCTTAGCATTCCAAGCCTGGATAGTGGTTTCCCTTCTACATCATCCACTGCATTGGAGAATCCTTCCAGGGACAAGAACCCTTAAGAAGAAAGCTGAGCACACGTCTAATTGCCAACTCTTCTCTAGAGGAGATGGCTCTTGCGAGAACCAACAACCGGCTACTGATATGTTTTACTAAATTCCTGAAAGTCTGTGCCAAAAATTAGATTTCATTATCAAAATCAGTTAAACTTGATTCATTCGTCATCATTATTTATTACTTCAGTTTCTTGCAAACTTTAAGGTAATTCAAATATATAAAACACTTCTTTACAATTTCATCTGCCTCCTTTTGTCCCTCGCCACACAGCAATAGCTTGGCCTTATGTCAAAATTGATGTCCTCTGTTAAATGGCAGGCTCAAGCACAGGATCAGTTACTTTTCTGTCCTAGTTCAAAGACCAATAGTGTGCCTGTTGCCACTCAAACTCTCTAATACCCATATTTTTAAAAAAACAAGATGTGGAGAAAAGTGTTGATCTAGCAGAATGACCCTGATCTTTCATAAAAGGGCCCCTGGACTGCAATTAAAAGGCAAAGGACTAAGCAGACAAACTTCTTCCACATGTTCAGACATTTTGAAATGCAATCTTTTATTATAACTCTAAATAGCATGAACAGATTTACTTTCACACCATGTAGTTCCTATAATGGCAGTTACTTTTTGTGGAGTGTTTGCCATGTGCTAGGCATTATACTAAGTACTTTACATGCATTATCTCACGTAATCTTCACAACAATGCTTTGAGGTTGGTACTCAATTATCTATATTTTAAAGAAAAGAAAACTGTGGTCAGGAGAGGATAAATGATTTGCTCAAAGTCATAATGGTTAAAAAAAAAAAAAAAAGCAAAGGAACCTGTATTCAAATCCAGGATGTCTGTCTCTATCTTTAACATTAGTATTTCTCCAGTTTAAATTCAATTTACTTCTAGGAATCAGCAATGCCAGAGTTTGACAGTGGGTTGGGATCTAACAATTCAAGGTTTTACTGGACAAAACCCTTGAGTTGCTTTACATTAGAAATCCTTCAGAACTTTTCATTTATCAACTAATACACTCTTCAGAGATAAGGAAACTGAGGCCCAGAGATGTGAAGTCTAATGAAACACAGATAATTGATTAGTATCAGATCACAATAAGAACACAGATCTTCCAATGTCCAACAAGGTAATTTATCCCCACCAACACACCTTGCATTTCTTAAGATGCCTTAAGACAAGCTGGACACAAGGGGGAAAATCACCCTACAGTGACAAGGGAATTAACTTTCATCTCTTATCTTTAGCAATACCTATCTTAACTCTCTAAAAAAGGGCTAAGTTCAGGGATGCAGAAAGTCAGTTATATTATTGAAACCACAATCCACTGCAAGAGAAATAAAGTCTTACCTGGTTGAAACAAGATCTAAGAAAGTTTGAAGAGTCAGAATAAAAAGTGCCCTTGAGCCTGGTATTTGATATAGATTCCCAACCACAGCGGAAGGTACATTCTTTCCTCATAGATCCTATAAATTAATGCATTCTTCTTATGGATCTGTTTTAGGACTGAAGTTTTCCTTTAAGAAACAGAATCCAAATGTTATGCTTTACCTCTGTCCTATGCTAACCTGTCTTGACCAGAGTGAATGTCACACATCCTGTCTCAGCTTCACCTCAAATTTTCCTTCATTATCCTCATTTGCTTCTCATGTCTCCTGTCAGTACAAGGTATGGTTTTTCTCCCCATTTATTCCTGCTAATTATCAGTCAGAGCACTATTTCAAGTAAATAAATTACTGTACATAAGCCAATCTCTGACCATCCAAACCATCGCACCAAATGCCCTACCCCTGAAGGAAACCCTCAGTGGCCCATCCAGCTCCAACCTGCGGATCTACTGTGGTGTCTCCCACTCTAAAGCCTAGAAATTGACTTAGGGATCCATAGAATGTAAATCTACTCCTGATAATATAAATATACCAATATTCAGTGAGGATAACAAATATTTCTGCAAAATACCCTAAAACATCTTAAAGTGATCCCCATCAAATATCAGAAAGTAATGCTTCAATGATTTTAATTATAAACCCATTGGTAGAAAATGGAAATGTGGAAACTGGATTAAAAATCTACAATTCTGGTTAACTTACCGTAATTGCCTTTGTAGTTAAAAAGAATGTCCGGAGTATTCAGGAATAAGAATTGGCCATTATATGAAACTGTTCAAATATAATATTATATAATAGATATTTTTCAAGACCCTACTGATCACAAAATATTATAGGAAGCAGAGAATATGAAAATGGCACAAATTTATTCAAATGGTTTCATCCAAGCATTTTAAAA
>NW_006296627.1:5358778-5359313 GCF_000327345.1 Myotis davidii | reverse complement strand
TGGATAAACAACAACATGGGGTTTCATGCAGGTTGCATATCCCTGAGGAAATGTCCTCACTGGCTGAGGGCACCAGAGGAGGTTGAGATACCGAGTCAATCTCCCAACTGTGTTATACACACATCAGGGCACATTCTGCTGGTAGGAATCTTTTGACTTGATTATTTTAAGGCAGAGTGATACTAGAGTTGGAAACCAAGAGAAGGCTAAAATCCTAGTGCCAATTGCATGGCATAAAAATATAAAAAGATTGATTTTTATTCCTTTTTGGGGAGAGTCTAGGAATTCCACTGGCCATTCAATGAAGAAAAAAAAAAGCTTTACCTAACCAAACAGATTTCTTCATATTTTCTTGACACATAATATCCTCAGGACAGTGGAGATCTGAAAAGCCAAATATGCTTAGTCATCTTGCAAACACATACTGAAGCAAGTGCTCTGCAGGCTTAGGGGAGGGTGTGGCTTCGGTAACCTATCCTAAGCGTTGAAGCAGCTCTTGTACTTAAATGTATGGCGAGGCAGTGGATGGGGGCCC
>NW_006296627.1:5348691-5358336 GCF_000327345.1 Myotis davidii | reverse complement strand
TTTTGTGTCCGTATCATCTAACAAAGAATTGAATTGTGTCTTGGCTGGTTGCTCAGTGGTTAGAGCATTGGCCCATGACCTGAAGGTTGTGGGTTCCATTCCCAGTCCAGGGAACATACCTCGGTTACAGGCTCCAAATATGTTTTTGTTGTTTTTTTTAGAGAGAGAGAGAGAGAGAGAGAGAGAGGGGAAAGGATAAAGAGAAACATCTATGTGAGAGCAAAACATCCATTGGCTGCCTCCTGCACGTACCCTACTGAGGATCAAGACTGGAACCCAGGCATGTGCCAGACCAGGAATCGAACCAGCAAACTTTCAGTGCATGGTGAAGCATCCATCTTATATATTTTAACCCTGATATTCTGGCTTCTGGCTTAAATAATAAGGAAAATAAGACTACTCCCATCCAGAGAGGCCGTAAGCAATGCCCCAGACAGAGTTGTCAGTGCTGACACCAGGCCACACCTTGAGATATGGTCTCATGACCCCTTCCCAGAATGCAGGCCTTCTTTCTCAGAAGGCCCAGAAGTCTCATTCCAAATTTGGGAGACAAAGGACTGGAAAAAGTACAAATAAAGAGAGTTTCCTCCATGTTGGGGCCCCAGAATTTGAAAGACACATTTTTCTCCGCGCCTGCGCAGAATTTATAAATAAAATGTAACTCCCTTTCTCTAAGCGTGGCTTGGTTTTTCTCCGGTCTTCTGCAACAATGGGACAACCAACCCACTGAGCCACACTAGCCAGGGCTCCATCTTGTTTTTTAGTCAATTTTGATAAAATTTTGTCACTTTAGTGATCTTTTCAAAGAATCAACTATTGGTTTTGATGTTTGTCTGTCCTGTTCTCTAATTGTAATATTTCCGCTTGAGGCTTTGTTACTTCCTTCTGTTTGCTTAGTTTTATTTTGCTCTTTTTTCCAATATCTTTATTTTTAATATGTTTTTATTGATTTTACAGAGAGGAAGAGAGAGGGATAGAAAGAAACATTGATCAGCTGCCTCCTGCACGTCCCCTAATATGGTTAAACCTGCAACCAAGGTACATGCCTTTGACTAGAATCGAACCCTTGACCCTTCAGTCCATGGGCTGACACTCTATCCACTGAGCCAAACTGATTAGGGCGCTTTTTTCTGGTATCTGAATAAGGAAGGTAAGATTATTAATTTGAGATCTTCCTTCTTTTATTGATATAGGTATTTATAGCTACAAGTTTAGATGCATCCCATCAGTTATAGTATGCTCTGTTTTCATTTTTATTCATTTTAAAGTATTTTCCCATTTTCCACATGACTTCCTTTTGACCCATTGAAATGGCTCTCCTATATGGTCACTGCTGCACGTGGCATCTGTCTGAGGAATGTGTCCTGTCTGCCCTGATGGTAGAACCATAGCCTCTAAATAATGCACACTTGGTCTGAATAGCATCTCCTCCCCCTTTCTTCCCTGTGCATGAGACACATCATGAATCAGTGTCTAATACACCACTATCACATAATTGTTAGATCTCGGGCCTAGAAATTAGATCAGTTTGTATTTAATCAATTCTCCACCAAATTTTAGCTTTTTTTTCCTTGATCAAATGATGCTCACAGTGAACATCAATTTCCTTGAGCAGAAAATAGAATTATTAATTCCTCTCCGAAGGGAATAATGTGAGAATTAGATAAAATACCACACTTAGCAGAGTGACATAAACACAGAATGCTCATTACATGTTAGTTCTCACTGTACCCACATTTTCTTTATCTCTTACAACTTTTCAAGGATTCTCAACTTCAGTCATACTTTTAAGTAAAAAGATCAAACACTCGTAGAAAGTTGCGAGCTAAAATTCGGGTTACGAGCCAGCTTCAGATACCCCACTGCTAGTTGGCGCAGTCAACGTCACAGTGAACGCCTCAACATCAGCCCAGCATCACATGTCTCACTCATTCACTGTTGATTTAATATACGAGTAATTTGAGTTACGAGCTCCATCATGGAACGAATTAAACTCGTAAGTCAAGGTCCCACTGTAGATATAGATATAGTGATAGAGATAGGTATATAGGTATATAGGTATATAGGTATATATGTATATAAGTATAGGGAGAGAGAGAGAGAGAGAGAGAGAGAGAGAGAGAGAGAGAGATGAATTGAGACAATTCCTACCAAAAATCTGAATTGGTCACACCATGAGCTCTGATTTCCTGTAACAGACATGATAACAAACCTTGAGCTTTTACTCTATGCCAGCCACTAATCTAAGCACGTTATATGTTTTATCGCACAGAACCTCCATTAGGTACCCTTATCACGCACTTTTTATAGATGTGAGAATTCAGGTATAAAGAGTTTTTGAGCAATTGCCCAAGATAATACAAAAATAAAAGTACCAGCAAAACTCTTACTCTTTAGCTTGATTCAAAATTTATCATTAAAGAGCAGTTTCTCTCGCCTCCATGTTTTCTAGCCTCAGGACATTGACCATAGAACAGCGGTTTTGCACTGCCTACGAGGTTTTCACGTTACTTTGCACAATCTTCCCTATAACTCTGAGACAGGTGTTACTAACACTGTTTAAGATATTCTGGCTGGCTCATGCACCACTGATGACTAGAACATTCTGTGCCTTAGGTCCCAGATTCTAGAATCACTTCCTAAACACAACCATAGAGAGCTGCTAACACAGCCCAGCTGGCTCTCCCTGCCCCGGTGGTCACACATGCCTTGGCCACAAGAGAGAAAGTATAAACTGATTTGGTTGAAGCTGCTAATTCTAGTCCTCTGGGAGTTGAGAGTAAAAGCCACCTTAACTCCTTGCACTTGAGTAACACCCATTTAAATATTTCCCTGAAACCACATGTGAAAATGTTTATAAGGAAAACCCAAGAAGACCACATAAGCATAACCAGCCCCAGATCACAGAAGCTGTTTGGTTCTGAGTTTCCAACCCATTTAGGTCCAAACTCCCAGATCAAAGGAGTTATCTCCTGGCTGAGTGCAGACTTAAAAAAGGAGGCTTAAAAGAGCTGAGTTCAGGGTCCTGCTACTCAAGGCAACTTTCATTTTTTGCTTGATTTTCTGGTGCTTACAATCCTTAACTTTTCTGCTATTACATAGTCTGATATTTCTGGGACTTTAAATCAGATTAGATCTCAAATCAAATGCCTATCTATAATAATAAAAGCAATATAATTATTATGTAATATGCTAATTAGACCAGATAGCCGAAGGACCTTCCGGACAACCTTCCGGACAAAGCTGGGGCTGTGAGGGCCAAAGCAAGCCACCACAGCTGCGAGGGCCAAGCTCCTTGCACAAATTTCATGCATCAGGCCTCTAGTTATAATATATTTCATCTGATCACCAAGAAAGACTGGCAAGAGAGTAGAAGGTGGCTTGCAGAGATGTCCTCTAATGGTTAGGTATTTTTTTCCATCAATTTCTTTTGAAACCTAAACTTTGGAAGCTGTCTGACTAAAGAAATTCATTATCTGAGCTGGGATACTGTGCCTCACACTCACAGGATGGTGTGAACCTATAAAGCAGAACTAAACCCAGGCCCATAAACTGAGCATCACTTAGGAAGTCACAGCAATTGTTCTCAGGTCATTAAGTGAGGGGGGAAAACATTATACTTAAGATAAAAATGGATGAACCTGCAGAGCAGTCATTAGCAATGGGTCAGTGATTGCTACCTTCATGCAAAGTGTGCTCTACAAATAAGATGCCTTGTTATTGAATGGATCTGTTACTTCAATCCCAAATGCATTCTGAGAGGTAGGTACAGTCTGTGATTTCTTGTTTTTTATATTGAATTTATTGGGGTGACATTGGTTAATAAAATTATATAGATTTCAGGTGTACAATCCTATAATACATCATCTGTATATTGTATTATGTGTTCACCACCCCAGGTCAAGTCTCCTTCCATCACTATTTATCCTCACTGTACCCTCTCCTACCTTCCCCTACCCCCTTCCCCTCTGGTAATCATCATGCTGCTGCTGTCTGGGTCTATGAGTTTGGGGGGGGATTTGTTTGTTTGTTTGGGAGAAGTGTTGTGTTGTTGGGTTTTGTTCGGGTTTTTTGTTGTTGTTGTTGTTTTTTTTGCTTAATCCCTTCACCTTTTTCTACCCAGCCCTACAATCCTCCTCCCCTGTGGTGATTCTACTATCATGGATTTTTATGAAACTGGCATACTTGGTCTACTAAGGAATCAGTCAGGATATTATGGACCAATACCTAAGATTAAAAAAATAAAATTTATATCTTTAAATTATTTTTCTTACTATAAAAGTAATATATTTCTTTGTAGAAAACTTGGATCAGAACATTTTTAAAAGAATACAAAAATCATCCTCAACCCACAATTCCAATAAGCACTATTAGTCGTTAGTGTACTTTTTTCAAATACTTTTCTATGTATAAATGTTATTTTGGACAATTTAGATCATAACTTGTAAACTGTTTATAATTTATGTTTGCCACCCAATATTATTTTAGAAGACTCTTTCCATGCCATTAATTCTTGCAAATAAATTTAATGTCCACCTGATGTTTTAAAACTATAATTCATTAGTTGTTCCTCTTTACATAGACAACTGAAATGCTTTCACTTTTACACTATCATAAAAATATATTGTGAAATACAACCTGTAAGCATAATTTTTGTTTATATTTTTATCTCTAATAGATTCCTAAGAGTAAGGAGTACTGGACCAAAGGACATAACCAGTTATAAAGCCCTTACTGTATATAATCAGACTTCTTTCCAGAATATTCTATATATCAATACACACTCACCAGCACTGGGTAATATAATTGTCATAAATCTTTGCCAATTTGTCAGTTAGAAGTATGTCACTGTTTTTAAATTGTATTTCTTTGATGACTTATGAAATAGAGGAATTTTTAGATATCTAATTTTTTATCTGAGAATTATCTTTTTATTTCCCCTATTTTAATACTGGTGTGTATAGATCCTTTTTTGTAAAAATAATTCTACAATAATGATGATCTGTTATACTTGTTGCAAGTACTTTTCCAGTGTGTTACATATTTTTATATAGTTGATCCCATTAGTTTTATCTCGTGTTTATACCAGATAAACATTTCACTTAAAACGCTCTTTCTCCATCAAGAGATTAGATATATATTTACTTTTTGTTTTTCTGTTTTTAAACAGATCTATGTTTTATTTGAAGGCTTTAACACACAGTACTTGGGGTTTTTCTTTCTCTCTCTCTTTTGATGCTGGCATGAGGAGAAAAGACTTTATTTGAAAACTTCCCATTCAAATATTTAAAAATATTTTATGAACTATGCATGATATTATTTTAATTATTATTTTTTAAATGCAATTTGATTATACTTGCAATTTGATTATACTTGCTTCTTCTTGAGCTTATCTATGCTCATCAGTTTTATTTGATATTTTTGAGTTGAATATTTAGTTCATTTATTCTCTGTTTATCTTTGTTTCTTAATATAACAGTAAAATATTTCAAGAATAAGAATACTGATATGGGGGGGTCATTTTTATTCTTTCATCAAAAATTTAGAGTGTGTGGAGAGCTCTATGTTTTACCTTTAGGATAAAACTTTGGCTTATGTAATAATGATACACTTTAGTACCTCTATGCCATTTATTTTTCCTATTTTATATATGAGAAAGTTTAGGCACAGTCAACTAAGATCTATACACAACTTCACATGGCTACTAATCAGTGCAAACAGAATGAAAAACATTCTGGCTATAAAGAATATACTCTGTCCAACAAATTATGATGCTTGTGTTTCCTCTTCACTTTAAAAGTAGCTGTTTTGTAGTAGATCCTGAGAATTTCTCCTAGTCTTCCTTAAATTGAGTTTTGATTTGCAAAATGACCTTGAAACCTAAACATGACAGAAGTTCTCTAAACAGTGAATTCTAAAGTTTCCAATAAATCTGGGGAACTTCGCACTGAATCATGCTGTCTGCTTCATCCTCTTCAAAATGTTCTTCTTCCTTCCTGTTTGATTATATCCTTAGATAGTTGTGTTTAAATATAGTATAAGCTCACAATCTAACTGCCAGATATATCTTACTGGAGCCTCAAACAGTCACTCAGTTCTGTTTTTCTGGAATGTGACTATATCATTTCTAATATCTACTTGAATTCACTTTAATATCTAATTGCATTCACCCTGAAACAAATTAAAGATAGTAAGAATAATGAACTCTGACTTTTAGCCTCATCAGCACAAGTGACAAGAAAAGAGACATGTGGAAATAGACTCTTGAATTCAAGCCTTTGCTCCTTTATGAGTCTTCTCTTTATTCCTTTTCTGTATGGGGTAAAACACTATGGCAATTGTGGGGAGAATAGCCATCTGTGTACAATTACAGGAAAGATGTCTGGAAAACCAGCAGTCATAATACTGTGTTTATGTATGCGAGTGCACAAGTGACAAGAAAAGAGACATGTGGAAATAGACTCTTGAATTCAAGCCTTTGCTCCTTTATGAGTCTTCTCTTTATTCCTTTTCTGTATGGGGTAAAACACTATGGCAATTGTGGGGAGAATAGCCATCTGTGTACAATTACAGGAAAGATGTCTGGAAAACCAGCAGTCATAATATTGTGTTTATGTATGTGAATGGAGTGAGTGAGTGAGTGAGTAAGAGAAAGAAAGGAGGAAAGGGGAGAGGGAAGGAGAGAAAGAAAGGAAGTACTATGTATTCATTATATGACTAATACATAGCATCAGTCTTACAGAAAACACTCCTGACAGAAAGTATTTGCTTGATCAAAATGTATCTGCCACAACTGCAATCCCTGTGCTGTTCACAGATAAATCAATTATCCAAATGCTAGAGTGGACTCATGGAGCGAAGGAGCAACGTGACAGAATTCATCCTGCTTGGCCTGACACGGAACCCCATTGTGCAGAAACTCCTGCTGGCTGTGTTCACAGTGATCTACTTCCTCACCGTGGCAGGCAACCTCCTCATTGTAGTGACAATCACCACCAGCCGAGCCTTAGGCTCCCCCATGTATTTTTTCCTTTCTTTCTTGTCCTTTGTAGATGGCTGCTGCTCTTCTGCCATGCTCCCCAAAATGATATTTGACTTACTCACTGAAAAGAAAACTATCTCCTTCAAAGGGTGCATGACTCAGCTCTTCGCTGAACATTTCTTTGGGGGAGTTGAGATCATCCTGCTCACAGTCATGGCCTATGACCGCTATGTGGCCATCTGCAAGCCCCTGCACTACACAATAACAATGAATAAGCGAATGTGTGGCCTCTTGGTGGCCATGGCCTGGGCCGGAGGGTTTCTTCATGCTCTGATTCAAATTCTTTTTATAGTCTGGTTACCCTTCTGTGGCCCCAATGTCATTGACCATTTCATCTGTGATCTTTTCCCTCTGCTAAAACTCTCCTGCTCTGACACTCACATCTTCGGACTTTTTGTTGCTGCCAACAGTGGACTGATGAGTATGTTAATTTTTTCTATTCTGATCACCTCTTATGTCCACATCCTTTGCTCCCTAAGAACTCACAGCACTGAAGGGCGGCAGAAGGCCCTCTCCACCTGCACCTCCCATGTTACTGTAGTTGTCCTGTTCTTTGTACCCTGTATATTTGTGTACCTTCGGCCCACGATCACCTTCCCCAGTGATAAAGTGGTGGCTCTGTTTTATACTACGATAACACCCATGTTTAACCCTTTAATCTACACCCTCAGGAACTCGGAGATGAAAAATGCCATGAGGAAGCTCTGGAGCCAAAAACTAATAGAGAAAATCGAAATAAAATCTATTCATATTTTAAGAACAAGTGTGACTAATAGAAAGGATAATGGTCTTGAAGTCAAAATAATGTGAGTTTAAGTAGATTTTGTTCCCCTTGCTTTCTAAAATCTCCAATGGTTTCTCTTTCATAAAATATCAATATTTGATTAAATGATGACCAAAGTTTCCTATAGTTAGAAACTTCTTTGTATTTATGAATTATTGCTCAAAGGGAATTGCTAATCAACATAAAAATGTCACATGTATAGAAAATCTCTGAATTTGTGTATTCTGTAGAACAATTCTCTGTAAATCTTCAGGTATAGATAATATAACCAACAGGCTAAGTAATTAAAATATTTAAACAAATAGGCCTGATGGATATTTTGTTGAAAATGCTTAGTTTTAATCCCAACTGCTGTAGTCAAAGTAGATTTATTATTGTAAGAGATAAGGATCAACCAAAAATGAATGGGTTTTGAAGAATGAGAGGGTGTCATTAAGGCAGGACTCATTCCAAAATTAATGCTTCTGTGTTACACAATTCCAGATAGCACCATTTACACTGTAATATGGGCTCTTTCCAAAATAAATTATTTTTCTGCCAAAGCCATAGAGGGATATAAAATTCTTCCAAGTACATTCAGAGAGCAATCTTGCATAAGATTTGACAGGCAGAAAATAATTTATGTAGCCCTTTTTTCTCAAAGACATCCTATATGCCATTTCACCTCCAAAGTAATTTTTTATTTAATGAATTTGTGCCTTAGCTAATAAGAACAACAGTATCTGGTACAAATGAGAGGGTTGATAATAGCTGAATAATCAAGACACATTTAAATTTGAATAGAAAATTTCTATACAACAAAGGAAACAATTAAGAGGGTGAAAAGACTACCTATAGAATGGGGAAAACTATTTGCAAACCATACATTTGGTAAGGGGTTAATATCCACAATATATAAAGAATGCATATAACTCAAGAGCAAAAATAGCCCAACTTAAAAAAGGACTTGAATGGACATTACTACAAAGAAGATATACAAATGACCAACAAGCAAATGAAAAGATGCTCAAGGTCACTAATCAGAGGGAAATTCAAATCAAAACCACAATGATATATCACCTCACAGCTGTTAAAATGGCTATAATCAAAAAGACAAAGAGGTAAGTGTTGATAAGGATATGGAGAAAAGAGACCCCCTTGTGCTCTGCTAGTAGGAATGTAAATTGATGCAGCCACTACGGAAAACAGGATGGAGGTTCCTCAAAAAATTAAAAATGAAACTTCCATATGATCCTGTCATCCCACTCCTGGGTATTTATCCAAAAATACTGAAATCAGTATCTCAAGGAATTATTTGTACTCTTATGTTCATTTCAGCATATGCACAATAGCCAAGATGTGGAAACAACCTAAAAGGTCATTGACAGATGCATGGATTTTTTTTAATGTGGTACATAGACTATTATTCAGCCTTTAAAAAGAAGGAAACCCTGCCATTTGCGACAACATGGACGAACCTTGAGGTCATTATTCTCAATAAAATAAGCCAGTGAGAGAAAAACAAAATGAACTAACAAGCAAAATAGAGACAGACTCATAGAGTGGGGAGGTGAGAGGGTTGAAGGCCTGAGTGGGAAGGGGATGGAAGGATTGGGCCGGCTGGGGTGGCTCAGGGATTAAGCATGGACCTATGAACCAGTAGGTCATGGTTCGATTCGATCCTCAATTCCCAGTCAGGGCACATGCCCAGGTTGAACGGTTGTGGGTTCAATCCCCAGTTTGGGGGGTGCTGGAGGCAATCGATCAATTATTTTCTCTCATCATTGATGTTTCATTCTATCTCTCCCTCTCCCTTCCTCTCTGAAATCAATAAAAAAAA
>NW_006296627.1:5341987-5347848 GCF_000327345.1 Myotis davidii | reverse complement strand
TATCCATTTTGAGTTTATTTTTGTGTATGGTGTAAATTGGTGGTCTAGTTTCATTTTCTTGCATATATCTGTCCAATTTTTCCAGCACCATTTATTGAAGAGACTATCTTGGCTCCATTGTATGTTCTTGCCTCCTTTGTCAAATATTAATTGAGCATATTGGTTTGGACCAATTTCTGGAACTTCATGACTCATTTAAATCCATTTGTAAAATATAAGTAGGATAATATATGTAATCCAGGGCATTATTCTATATTTGATGAAAGACTAATTAAAATATTAAAAACTTTTCAAGGAAATTTGCACCACTTACATGTCCACTTTTAATGGAGTGGAAAGAGTCAGCATGAAAGAGTCATGCTAAGCCAGACACAGCAACTGGGGTGTTGAGTGAATGCAGCTCAATGAGCTGTTATAAAGATAGTTCCTTGGCATTTTGAAGGAAAAAGACTTCATCAGAAGCTCTGGCTCTCTAAGTACATGCACAATCATTTGGCAGAGAGAAATAACAGCTTACAACACATTTGATATAGATATAGTAAGGCTTGGTACTTTCATATCTGATACACAGTTGACTTTTTTCCTATTCAGTTATTTGTAGACTTATTTCTGAATGAATCCATGCAGATTTTTTTATCTTTATTATTGAAAGTATTACAGATGTCCCCTTTTCTTCCCCATTGGCCCCCTCCACCTCTTGCCTACCCCCACCGCCAGGCCTTCACTGCACTATTGTCTGTGTCCATGGGTTACGCATATTTGCATACAATTCGTTGAGTAATCTCTTCCTGCCCCTCTCCCTCCCTTCCTCCTGAGACTCCTCAATCTGTAAAAGAATATTGTGTTCACATAACCTATATATATTCATGCCAATATATAAGTATACCTTCAAAATAATTGTTACTAATGAGATGTCCCCAAAAGAGAAAGAAAGCCATCTATGAGACTTTTAGAGCTACAAAGAAAGTTTGGAAGTCAGCCACAAATCAACATTTACAATAACACCTTGCTTTTATTGTGGTGTTTGTAAGGTGTTGTCACTATTTAATTAATACAGGAGAAAATTTAACCTACTTCCATTCTTCTGTATAGCTATCTACAAAATGACAGAGGTGAGTGGAAGGGGTAGCTCCATCAATTCCAAAGACCAGGTCTAAAGAAGTGATAGACTATTTTAGTACTGAATTTAAAATATCATCATTCAGAAATACCGTGATCTTTCCAGATGGACCAAGTTGAATCGATGAAAAGGACAAGCAATGTAACAAAATTCATCCGACTGGGCCTGACCCAGAATCTGGAACTGCAGAAAATCTTATTTGTTGTGTTTTTAATCATCTACTTGACCACACTGACAGGTAACCTGCTCATCTCCATCACCATCTTCATCACCCCAGCCCTGAGTTCGCCCATGTACTTTTTTCTGTCCTATTGTCCATTTTAGATGGTTTCTACTCCTCTTCCATAGCACCCAAAACGATCTCTGACTTGATCTCTGAAATGAACACCATATGCTTCAATGCTTGCATGACTCAGCTCTTTGCTGAACGTTTCTTTACTGGAGCTGACATCATCTTGTTAATTGCCATCGCCTATGACCACTATGTAGCCATCTGCAAGGCCTTGCACTATATGACTCTCAGGAGCCAGCCTGTGTGTGATTTTCTCGTGGGAATGGCTGGAGTTTTAGGGCTTCTTCATGGAGGGATCCAGGTCTTGTTCATAGTCCAGTTACCATTCCGTGGCCCTAATGTCATCGACCATTTTATGTGCGATTTAATACCTCTCCTGGAGCTAGCCTGCACAGACACTCACACTTTGAAGCCCCTAATTACTGCCAACAGTGGGTCACTGTGCTTGCTTGTTTTTTCTATGCTGGTGGCTTCCTGTTATCCTGTGCTTCCTCAGGACTCACAGCTCTAAAGGGCGTCACAAAGCCCTGTCTACATGTGCCTCTCATGTCACTGTTGTCTTCTTATTCTTTGTACCCTGTTCATTTCCTGTACCTGAGACCTTTAACCTCCTTCCCCATTGACAAAGCCGTGGCTGTGTTTTGCACCATAGTAACTCCCATGTTGAACCCTTTAATCTACACCCTCAGAAATGCAGAAGTGAAAAATGTCATGAAAAAGTTCTGGGAGCAAATAATGAATACTGATAATGAATAAACCTTGTGATTGGAATATTTAAGCCCAAAAAAAATCTTGTGATATTCTGTAGATATTTATTCCCTTTCTTAGTTGATTAAACTTGGGACAGTCAATTATCCTGTTTGAACCATTTTTCCTCAGGAGCCCACATGTTGTGGGCAGGGCTGACATATCTGTTAAGGCATCGTCAGCACAAAGCTTAGAGCCCAAAATAGTGATGCTGACATGTCTCATGCTCTTGGGACTTTTGTCAGGTTAGATATCACTATATATGAAGGCCTTTGAAAAATAGATGCTCTGCCATAATTTCTTATGAGTAGCCATCTTGTAAATATATGCAAGCAATTGTATGTTTAAAAAATCAAATTTAACAATCTAATTGTAGTTCCCAAGAAAGACAGAATGAAATAGGATAATGTAAAAATAAAGATGATGATGATATAATGATGATTGCTAATGTTTGCTGAGTACGTTCTGTGAATAAAATCATGACCTAAGTACTTATTTTGTATGTTTTGAGGCAGAAAGTTTCTGATCTTAATTTCTTTCTGTCCTTAATTCATTTGTAAGTTAGTTGGGCCATTGTTAATCATGATTCTGACAACCAAAAACAAGGGCAAAAAAAATGTTTGTAATAAAAATAAAAAATACACACACACTCTCACACACACACACACACACAAAGTACAATGGGATCAGTCCTTTATGCTATCTGAGGTTGTGACTGTACTGAAAATAAAGGCACTTTTCAAATTTCAACTAAAGTAAATATGCTTTTCTAGAAAGTCCCACAATAAAATTCTGTCAAGCTGGCAAAAATGCTATTTTTAAGCAAGCCTCATCGTGATCTCATATTTCTAAGCTGAGAGAAAAATTAGCTTAGTTATATTTTTACTATCTAACAGCAAAAATGAATAGGTATAGAATTAAAGGTCTCATTTATATGTAGTGATTATTAATTAGACTTAAGCATGTGACAAAGTGAAAGAAGACAATATTTATTTTGCCCAAGAACTCAGCAACAGTTGTTTTTGTTAGATATAGAATTCGGGGATCAAACCATTATTTCCTGATGATCTCCTGAATTTATTGACTATTGAAGACTAATTTTTAGTACTTCCAGTTTTTTCCATAGTGAAAAAGTGGATATGATGGTGAGTTACAAATCATCTGTCAAACAAAATATAAGTTTATTACAAATTATGGGAGCCTACAGTCTTAAAGGGTGAAGCCTGGGAAGGGATATAGTCAGAGTTTGTAAAAGTAGGAAAAGAATGGGATGAACATGAATGGATGTTTCAGATTCCAGGATACTAGAATCCCTTGGAGTTTTAAACATAAAGAGGAAGAATGAAAGTCCACTTTGCATCATTGGCGAAAACATAAACCATTCTGTTCTTAGCACAGCATATTTGAAACTTAGTAGAGATGGAAAAGCAAAAGAAAACAACACTTGATTAATCAATTAACCTCATGGAAGATTCGGAGAAAGTTGAGGGACATCTAATAATCTCAGGTAAAATGTGTTGGGGTGTAGGTGCCAGAAATCTGATTAGGAACTTTACATAGATTATCTAATTTAATTCTTACAATAACACTTTAGACATTATTATCTTTATTTATTTTAAAGACAAGCTTCAGACACTACAGAGGTTTGGTCACTTGCTTAAGGTCATGCCATTTCCTTATACATAGGAAATAAGAATCAGACGCAGGTTGACTTTGCTGCAGAGCCAAGATCTTGCCCTCTCTGCGGCAGGGTAGCAGCCTGCTGATGTTACAAAAGGTGGAAAAAGAAATGGAAGCCAGACCTAGATGCACACAGACTCCTATATGTAGTGACGTGAGAAGTTTTTTGCCTTAAGTTGTATTTTGCTCACATTTATATGGCACAATTATTGCACAAAGTCAAATGATATTAACACGGATTGCTATTGAAAGATCTGGATGATGAATCACAAATAGCAAAAAAGGTTGTGGTTTGCTCCACTCACAGCAATAAAATCATTTCTATTTCCTGCCTTGCCACTCATGATCCACTGCAATTTTTTACTATGTGAAGAGCTTTTTCATGGCACTTTTTACCTCGTCATTTCTCAGGGTATAAATGAGTGGATTCAACATAGGTGTCAGAATACCATAAAACACTGCCATGTTTTTGTCTATCGGTAAGGTAAATGAAGGACGCACATAAGTAAAAACACAGGGCACAAAGAACAGCGCTACAACAGTGAAGTGGGCCCCACAGGTGGAGAGGGCCTTGTGTCTCCCCTCTGCACTGTGGGACCTCAAGGAGCACAGGATGACAATATAGGAGGCGGCCAGCATGAGGAAATTCACCAGGCAGATCGCACCACTGTTGGCAACCACCAGCAGACTGGTGACGTATGTGTTAGTGCAGGCAAGTTCCAGCAAAGGGTACAAGTCACAGACAAAGTGATTAATTATGTTGGGCCCACAGAAGGGCAACTGAAGGACCAGGAGGAGCTGAACCAATTATTGCACAAAGTCAAATGATATTAACACGGATTGCTATTGAAAGATCTGGATGATGAATCACAAATAGCAGATTTTGAGTTTAGGCACGCCAAAGCTAGAGACACTTGACTAATCAATTAACCCCAACAGGGGACATTTTTTCTAATTTCTGAAACAAGGATAATAATCATTCATGCCCTATATATTTCATATAGTCATTTTGTAATCAAAGTATTCAGTTCAAGTGAAAGAGTAAGTAAACCATAGAAGTGTAGGATGATGCATGGATGGATAAGATTAAATAAGTTGATATGCGGTAACAAAAAAGTTTTGGTTTGCTCCACTCACAGCAATAAAATCATTTCTAGGAAGCCCCCAAGCCAGGCCACTCCCACCAGCAGGGCACAGAGATGCCTGGTCATGATAACTGGGTAGTGCAGGGGCTTGCAGATGGCCATGTAACGATCATAGGCCATCACCGTGAGCAGAATGATCTCAGTACCTCCAAAAAAATGGGCTCCAAAGAGCTGAGCCATGCAACCCTCATAAGAGATGGTTCTTCCCTCATACAAGGAGTCAGCGATGAGTTTAGGGGCCATTGAAGAAGAATAGCAGGTGTCTATAAAGGACAGGTTGGCCAAGAAAAAATACATGGGGGAATTCAGGGTGGGGCTGGAGGTGATAGTGACCACAATGAGCATGTTGCCACAAACTGTGACCACATAAGTGACCAAGAAGACCACAAAAAGAACTCTCTGTATTCTGTGACAGTCCCAGCAAGAAAAATTCTGTGATATTGTTTGATATTTCCATAGTCCAAGGACACAGAGAATGCAGGTACAGTATTGCCTATAAATGAACAGAGAAACATAATCATAGCATTGCTAATTCCAGAAGGAAATATTGCAAGGTTTCTTTTATCTACACCTACTTCCCTTTGCCCCTTTTAACACTTTCTGTTTCAAAATTCTTATACCAATTTAGTATGGTAATTACAAAATGTCTGCATATGTCTATCTGCTAACTTCAGTATCAGTGGGTAACAAATATCTAAGTTATTACATGTAATTAGCCATATTTTAGTTTCTTTTGTTACTACTGAAATTGAACTTTTGGCAGATACTGGTGTTCCAATTCAATGAGAGTCCCTCTCTGACCATTTTCAGCAAGTCTCCACCTAGACACAATGGCACTTGAGAAAACCATGAACACTCCAAATCTCCTGAAACTTCT
>NW_006296627.1:5339725-5341859 GCF_000327345.1 Myotis davidii | reverse complement strand
AAAAAGGTTGTGGTTTGCTCCACTCACAGCAATAAAATCATTTCTATTTCCTGCCTTGCCACTCATGATCCACTGCAATTTTTTACTATGTGAAGAGCTTTTTCATGGCACTTTTTACCTCGTCATTTCTCAGGGTATAAATGAGTGGATTCAACATAGGTGTCAGAATACCATAAAACACTGCCATGTTTTTGTCTATCGGTAAGGTAAATGAAGGACGCACATAAGTAAAAACACAGGGCACAAAGAACAGCGCTACAACAGTGAAGTGGGCCCCACAGGTGGAGAGGGCCTTGTGTCTCCCCTCTGCACTGTGGGACCTCAAGGAGCACAGGATGACAATATAGGAGGCGGCCAGCATGAGGAAATTCACCAGGCAGATCGCACCACTGTTGGCAACCACCAGCAGACTGGTGACGTATGTGTTAGTGCAGGCAAGTTCCAGCAAAGGGTACAAGTCACAGACAAAGTGATTAATTATGTTGGGCCCACAGAAGGGCAACTGAAGGACCAGGAGGAGCTGAACCAATTATTGCACAAAGTCAAATGATATTAACACGGATTGCTATTGAAAGATCTGGATGATGAATCACAAATAGCAGATTTTGAGTTTAGGCACGCCAAAGCTAGAGACACTTGACTAATCAATTAACCCCAACAGGGGACATTTTTTCTAATTTCTGAAACAAGGATAATAATCATTCATGCCCTATATATTTCATATAGTCATTTTGTAATCAAAGTATTCAGTTCAAGTGAAAGAGTAAGTAAACCATAGAAGTGTAGGATGATGCATGGATGGATAAGATTAAATAAGTTGATATGCGGTAACAAAAAAGTTTTGGTTTGCTCCACTCACAGCAATAAAATCATTTCTATTTCCTGCCTTGCCACTCATGATCCACTGCAATTTTTTACTATGTGAAGAGCTTTTTCATGGCACTTTTTACCTCGTCATTTCTCAGGGTATAAATGAGTGGATTCAACATAGGTGTCAGAATACCATAAAACACTGCCATGTTTTTGTCTATCGGTAAGGTAAATGAAGGACGCACATAAGTAAAAACACAGGGCACAAAGAACAGCGCTACAACAGTGAAGTGGGCCCCACAGGTGGAGAGGGCCTTGTGTCTCCCCTCTGCACTGTGGGACCTCAAGGAGCACAGGATGACAATATAGGAGGCGGCCAGCATGAGGAAATTCACCAGGCAGATCGCACCACTGTTGGCAACCACCAGCAGACTGGTGACGTATGTGTTAGTGCAGGCAAGTTCCAGCAAAGGGTACAAGTCACAGACAAAGTGATTAATTATGTTGGGCCCACAGAAGGGCAACTGAAGGACCAGGAGGAGCTGAACCAATTATTGCACAAAGTCAAATGATATTAACACGGATTGCTATTGAAAGATCTGGATGATGAATCACAAATAGCAGATTTTGAGTTTAGGCACGCCAAAGCTAGAGACACTTGACTAATCAATTAACCCCAACAGGGGACATTTTTTCTAATTTCTGAAACAAGGATAATAATCATTCATGCCCTATATATTTCATATAGTCATTTTGTAATCAAAGTATTCAGTTCAAGTGAAAGAGTAAGTAAACCATAGAAGTGTAGGATGATGCATGGATGGATAAGATTAAATAAGTTGATATGCGGTAACAAAAAAGTTTTGGTTTGCTCCACTCACAGCAATAAAATCATTTCTAGGAAGCCCCCAAGCCAGGCCACTCCCACCAGCAGGGCACAGAGATGCCTGGTCATGATAACTGGGTAGTGCAGGGGCTTGCAGATGGCCATGTAACGATCATAGGCCATCACCGTGAGCAGAATGATCTCAGTACCTCCAAAAAAATGGGCTCCAAAGAGCTGAGCCATGCAACCCTCATAAGAGATGGTTCTTCCCTCATACAAGGAGTCAGCGATGAGTTTAGGGGCCATTGAAGAAGAATAGCAGGTGTCTATAAAGGACAGGTTGGCCAAGAAAAAATACATGGGGGAATTCAGGGTGGGGCTGGAGGTGATATGACCACAATGAGCATGTTGCCACAAACTGTGACCACATAAGTGACCAAGAAGACCACAAAAAGAACTCTCTGTATTCTGTGACAGTCCCAGCAAGCAAAATAATGT
>NW_006296627.1:5333412-5339410 GCF_000327345.1 Myotis davidii | reverse complement strand
AGCCACCAAGCCAGGCCACTCCCACCAGCAGGGCACAGAGATGCCTGGTCATGATAACTGGGTAGTGCAGGGGCTTGCAGATGGCCATGTAACGATCATAGGCCATCACCGTGAGCAGAATGATCTCAGTACCTCCAAAAAAATGGGCTCCAAAGAGCTGAGCCATGCAACCCTCATAAGAGATGGTTCTTCCCTCATACAAGGAGTCAGCGATGAGTTTAGGGGCCATTGAAGAAGAATAGCAGGTGTCTATAAAGGACAGGTTGGCCAAGAAAAAATACATGGGGGAATTCAGGGTGGGGCTGGAGGTGATATGACCACAATGAGCATGTTGCCACAAACTGTGACCACATAAGTGACCAAGAAGACCACAAAAAGAACTCTCTGTATTCTGTGACAGTCCCAGCAAGAAAAATTCTGTGATATTGTTTGATATTTCCATAGTCCAAGGACACAGAGAATGCAGGTACAGTATTGCCTATAAATGAACAGAGAAACATAATCATAGCATTGCTAATTCCAGAAGGAAATATTGCAAGGTTTCTTTTATCTACACCTACTTCCCTTTGCCCCTTTTAACACTTTCTGTTTCAAAATTCTTATACCAATTTAGTATGGTAATTACAAAATGTCTGCATATGTCTATCTGCTAACTTCAGCATCAGTGGGCACTAAATATCTGAGTTATTACATGACAATAATAATGTTACTAGCCATATTTTAGTTTCTTTTGTTACTACTGAAATTGAACTTTTGGCAGATACTGGTTTTCCAATTCAATGAGAGTCCCTCTCTGACCATTTTCAGCAAGTCTCCACCTAGACACAATGGCACTTGAGAAAACCATGACCACTCCAAATCTCCTGAAACTTCTGCACGAACAGTCCACATATTAAATCTTTCTTCTTGGACTGTGCAGTGAGGTTTGCTACACTTTCTGTTGCAGGTATTTCCAATAGTAACACAAAGTGAAGTAAAACCAACTAAAGCAAGGATTGGGAGAAACTGATGAGGTTACAGCTGGAGACTTACCCAACTTCTCCATTTCTCTCCTTGCTCCTTTACTCCCACTCCATGCACAGACTGTGGACAAGCTCATGTATAGGAAGCCAACTTAAATTACTCCTCCCCCTTGCTTTATATATTCTATAGACTCTGCATTTTGCTTTTTGCTTTTTTGGCTTGGTAAAATTCTTCTGGTTAAAGCTACTAGTCCTTTTGTAGTTTACAGGAAAGAGTCAAAGGTTACAAAAATAAAAAAAGTTTGGTGAGCATCAGTGAAGGGTTCTATTAAATGATTACCTGTGCATTCTCTACATAAATGAAGCTTGGGGGCAGGGAGAAGAGATGGCCTGTCTTACTCAGTTGCAAATTACAATCTCATCCAGCAGAATATTCCTACTCACCCTTTACTCTCCTAACAATATGAAGGAAGGAAATGCTTGTGCCTGCCTTAGTTTTGAGAGACACATAATGTATCATTCTCCTAAAACCACAGGCCTTCTTAAGGTAACTACATCTCTCAACTTGATGAAGATCTGATGCTCAGTTTGATGGGAATTAAAGGAAAATCATTAAGTGTCAGAGGAAGAAAGACACGCCCGGATATAAGCAACACTGGAGAGAAGAGTTCTGTGTTGATCAGGAAGTGCCTCCTTTTTCTCTCTCCAAGCTTTGTTGCCAGAAGGCAAATACAGCTTCTACAAGTGACAAGCTTGAAGGGGACCTTTTCAGAGTAGAACTTTATGGCCAAGAGCACAGATAACAGTAACAAGAGCCAACGCCTGTGTAGCACTTAGTCTTTGCCAAGCACTGTCCTAACTGCCCTACATAGATCAGTTCATATAATCCTCACTTCATGCCCAGGAGATAAGTCACTGTCTTTATCCTTATATTGAAGAAGAAAGTCGGGCACACATTCAGCAACTTACAGACGCATATTCAGCTAATAAGTGACAGAGCTAGCAGGCACTCTAGCCAAGGAGTCCATGGGCTTTGCTGTACTATACTGTCACTTACCAGTAAGCTCATCTGGGTTTGACTCCTTCCTCTGCCACTTATTGACTGTCTGTATAAACTGGGAATACTGCTCTACCCTGAGGTTGCAGAGAAAAGTAAATGAAAATAGTGCATGTTGAGTGTTTGTCTGAGCCTGGATGTGACAAACATTTTTTAAAATATATTTTATTGATTTTTTACAGAGAGGAAGGGAGAGAGATAGAGAGTTAGAAACATCGATGAGAGAGAGACATCGATCAGCTGCTTCCTTCACACCCCCTATTGGGGATGTGCCCGCAACCAAGGTACATGCCCTTGACTGGAATCGAACCTGGGACCCTTCAGTCCACAGGTCGATGCTCTATCCACTGAGCCAAACCGGTCAGGGTGTGACAAACATTTAATAAAGGGTACATCTGATATCACTATCATCAACACTATTGGCATGTGGCTTAGGAAACAAGGGCCTAAATGCATGTACTCGAGACCAAACAGGTATTGATATGGGTACAATTTTATTATACTAGGAAATGTGAAAAAATCCCTAATCCTGATCTCCATACAGAATACAAGAGTAGAAAAATAGAATCAATATGAATAGTAGACAGTTTAGTTACATAATAAATTTATATGCCCCAAAATAAAAATGTTCAGCTGGTTCATTGCTGTAATTCAAATTTATGAAAGTACAAAATAAATTATTTGTTAAAAACTAGCAAAGAATAAAAGGCTCCTGTTTGAGTTATCCAGGAGAAGCAAAATTATTTCATGGAAAATAACGCGAATTTTAGCAAAATTATTCCACCACATTTTTATTTGAGTTGCATTTTATTTTATTTTAAAAATAGATTATAGAAAACATACATTGACTGGATCTGAGGACATCAACAGGTCACCAGGATTGGTTTGATTTATACCCTAACATCATGGAATGGTGAGGCTCGCCATCTAGGCCAGCTCCAAGCACAGCACCCCGAATATTTCTGTTCCACATGACTAAGCTCCTGAATGAAATTTGAACTGTGTTTTAAATTGAGACAAAGCATAGATGAGGCAATTGCTATCAATTACAGAAATTCATCTGAACTGAAACTTTCTTAGAACAGCAGTAGGTGAAACCCAAAAGGTTGTCATTCACTTACGAGCAGCTAGGAATTCGTTTTGTGGTCCATTTCCCTCTTACTTGCTGAAGAACCAACCCTATGACATTTAAAATCCTCGTTTCTGATTGTCTCCATTTTAAAGACAGTGGATTGCAGACCCAGAGTTTAGGTGCAGCTGGTCCAAGGTCACATGGGTGATTCGTGACAGAGGCACACCTTGCTCCCAGGTCACTCAAGTGCCCTTTCCAATATAACCACCCCCTTCCGTTCTCTACGTTGTCTTTGAAACGTCAAATAAAGCCCTGCTGCTAACATGAGGGAGAAAGTTCCCAGGAGTAGCAGCTTCTTAGCTCTGCTTTCTGCTAATATTCATCAGCAGCATGCGAGAGAAATCTTTCTCCTGTGTGCTTTCCGCCTCTCTGAGGGAGACTCATTCTCCCCTCCCAGGACCATTGCGGAAGCAGCATTAGAACTAGCTTTTGCCTTGTTCACAGGTCCAAACCATGTTGATGCCATCATTTAATTATTCCCCTCAAATACAGTTTGTTCTCACAAGGAGTGGCCTCGACATTCTGCCTCCTAGAAGTGCCCTTTGTCCTTCTAGTGTCTACACGATAGTCCCCAAATTGTCAGGAGGAAAAGGGAATTATGATATTTCAGAAACTGGTATTAAGGGTTATCTTTAGGAAAATTGCTAATTGGACAAAAGTAAAAATCAACAGCATTTATTGAGCATCTTCTATGTTCTAAGCATGGGTACTAGCCCTTTTCATGTACATCATCTCTTTCATCTCCCCCCATAAGGAGGTGAGAAAAGTATCACTCCCCTTTATCCAGATTGCTACTCTGTGGTGTGCTGAAAGACCAGAGAAAGGACGGCCAGAAGGACCTAAGTGAAATTGCACTTCCACCATTTCAACCATTCAATAAGTACTTTTTCAGGCATTTTGTTAAATGCCAGGAATATCAGAGTGAATAAAATGGACATGGTCCTGGCAGCTTATACTCCAAAAGGGGAGAGCTCCCCCCAAACCAAAGCAGGGCATAAGCAAAATAATTATAAAAGCAAAAACATGGAATGTATTAATATATAAATATATTTTCAATCTTGAAGATATTGATACATATGTTTAATAATTATTGATATGTGCAGCCCATTTTTCTCCATAAAATTTGTAACCATTTACATTTTCAGTATTCTTGCCTATTCAGCATGTAATTCCCAATACTGAATGAATCCTACTCTAAGCCTTCTCCAAACGTGTTCCTTGAAAGCTTCCAGAAAAAAATCACAAAATAGGATTTTGTCTGCACCAATTTGTCACCAACTTCAAAAAGCCCATCAACCCTATTACATCAACACATTTTTCCACTTCTCCTCAAGGACCATTTAAAAGTTTCTTCAAAATTCTGTTCCCAACCACAAGTCTCTACTCTTCACTTGTTTTTTAACTTTATTTTTCAATTATAGTTTACATTCAACATTATTTTGTATTAGTTTCACATGTACAGCATAGTGGTTAGACAATCATAATTTACAAAGTGGTTCCCCCCATATGTCAAGTACCCATCTGGCACAATACATGGTTATTACAATATTATTGACTATACTAGAGGCCTGATGCACAAAATTCATGCATAGGGTTGGGGGGTCCCTCAGCCCAGCCTGCAATGACAGAAGCATTCCACGCCCCACCTGGCCAAAGGCCCTCGGCAACTGGGTGCAGAATGCTTGCCTTGTTGCCGGGGCAACGACGCAAGCATTCCCCCCCAACCCCCGGCCAGCCACTTCGTGCCCACTGCCCAGAGGCCCTCTGCAGCCAGGGTTGAATGCTTGCCTCATCGCTGCGGCAATGAAGCAAGAATTCCGCCAGACCGCTCACGCTGCCTGCTCTCAGTGGCCGCCCACCCCGGGACTGGAGGACTCTGGCAGGGCTGAGAAGACTGGGTACTGCCATCTTGTGGCTATGGGTGCTGTCATCTTTTGTGGCAGAGTGGTGGTTAATTTGCATATTACCCTTTTATTAGATAGGATTCCCTGTGCTCTACTTTACATCCCATAACTATTCTGTAACTACTAATATGTACTTCTCAATCCCTTCACCTTTTCACCCAGTCTCTTAGCTTCTCTCCCCTCTGTTCTCTGTATCTATTAGTCTGTTTCTATTTTGTTTGTTTATTTCACTCATCTGATTCCACATATAAGTGAAATCAATGGTATTTGACTTTATCTGCCTGACTTATTTCACTTATCATAATACTCTCTATATCCATACATGCTGTCACAAATGGTAAGATTTCCTTCTTTTTTTATGGCCATGCAGTATTCCATTGTGTAGATGTACCACAGCTTTTTTTATCCACTCATATACTGATGGGCACTTAGGCTGTTTCCAGATCTTGGCTATTGTAAATAATGCTGCTATGAACACAGAAGTACATATATTCTTTCTGATTGGTATTTCGGGATAACTCCAAAGCATGCCCCCGTAGAAATCAAGTAAATAAACCTACCTGGTTGCCTCAATTCTTAACGTTATTTTCTAAATATTTTGCAGTCAGAAAACTGACTCACTTGCACAAGTCACCACAGATAAATGTGGTGTTGTTTCACTAACAAAGTCTAAATGTAAAGTAATCAAAGAAATATAAAGACTATGTTTACTGCTCTAAACGTGCAAATCTTGGTTTGAATTGTTCTTCAGCAAAATTGAGGTTGCTGTAATTTTCTTTTTAAGCAGACTGGTGCAGCCACTATGGAAGACAGTATGGAGTTTCCTCAAAAAACTGAAAATGGAACTCCCATTTGACCCTGTGATCCCACTTCTAGGAATATATCCCAAGAAACCAGAAACACCAATCAGAAAGGATATATGCACCCCTATGTTCATAGCAGC
>NW_006296627.1:5317607-5333235 GCF_000327345.1 Myotis davidii | reverse complement strand
TAAATAAATAAATAAATAAATAAATAAAATTGAGGTTGCTGTGTAGGCTAACGCCCTCGGGCTGAAATGGAGCTGTTGGCTTCATTTCTACCAGACATGTTCAGATAGTAAATGAAGTAGAGAAGCTTTCCTCGGACCCTCACAAGATCACATTGACTGGGAAAAAGCATAAATAATCTGCTGTCGCTGAGTGCCACCATCTTTCCACATACCCCAGCATGCCAACACCAAGAGGTAAAATGAATGAACACAAAGTTCCACAGCTAGATGACAGGGTGAGTTCCTGTCCACGGGATTCCCTCCCTGAAGTCTCTGCACTTTTCACTGACCCGCTAAAGAAAAGAAGGAAAGGAGCTCCATTCTCAACATTCTCCTGAGTACAGACAGCTATGAAAGGCTATGCTTGACACCATGGAGTATTCGTGGGTCATATAAAGTAGAACAGCAGTCTTTTTCTTATCCTCACCCAATGATATGATTTTCTTGATTTCAGAGAAAAAAGAAGGGGGGAGAGAACAGAGGGAGAAACATCAATGTGAGAGAGAAACATCCATCGGTTACCCCACAACCTAGGTATGTGCCCCAACTGGGAATCAAACCCACCACCTTTTGGGGTACGAGATGACAATACAACCTACTTAGCCACACTGGCCAGGGCCATGATCCCACATTCTTCCAAGGACTTTTAAAAGAAGGTGATTCGTTCAACACAGATTAAGTAAACTGATGTACAAAAACTTCTGAGAATATTACTTTTAAGATATCAGAGGCTATTTCATTGCTGCTATTCTCATAGTCAAGATCAACATTTGCATTTGTGCTTGTTAGGCATCTGATGAAACAAAAAGTTTTTTCTACACTACCATCCTCACCCAACCCTGATCACACTTCCCCTGATGATTACGCCTATTTCATGAGGATTAAAGAAGTTAATGTGAGGTGATTGGTAAAATTCTGAGGAATGAATAATCAATCTAGAATTACAAAGGCTTTAGGAGAAAGGGCAGGATCAAAGAGAACAGAAGACATTATCAACAGAGGTAATAGCCACCTCTGAAAAACAGACTTTGATACAGGACTTTGCAAGGTCTTGTGTGTCCTGCAACCTTTTGAAACTGGCATTGTCACTGTCTCTATTTGTAAATGTGGAAATTGAGACCCAACCAGATGAAATGACCCACGAATGATTCATTAGAAGGACATCTAATCCTGCTCCTCTAAATCCATTTTGCACAAATTGGCTCCCTCTACATGGAAACAAAATAAAGCAAAGGGGATGAGTGGGGGCGGCAGTCCCTGCTCAGCTGGAGAGGAATCAGTACTGCTGGGTGAGGTGCTGAAGTTGTTCTCCTGGCTCTGCTCGCCATCATCCCAGGCCACCACCAATCCGTGGTCCTTCACAACATCCTTGTCTGTACTGTTCGTGTCCATTCATTCCGTCTGAGGTGGGGAAAGTCCCGAAAGCAGATTTAAGGAACCTGGATTTTGGTTGCTATCTTGCTCTGGATTTACTGTGCGACTTTAACTAAATCCTTTAACTTCTCTACATTGGTTGATTCATCTGCCTGCTGAGAGAGCATGAAATGAAGGAATAAGAGTAAAGTGCCTCTACTATCATAAGAGACCGAATTAATTTCATTAAGCACATGTTAGCCACAGTAAAGCAATTAGCTAGTGCTATTACACATTGTATAGGTGAGATACTTGAACTTCCAAGAGGCTCTGTCATTCACAGGCTCTCGTATGTTTCCTGAATGAGGCATTAATTATCACACTAAGGACCCCCTTCACTGTGACCTCCTTGAGGGAAGAAATTACATCGTACTTTTTTAAATATATTTTTATTGATTTCAGAGAGGAATGGAGATGGAAACATCAATTCTGAGAGAGAATCATTGGTCAGCTGCCTCCTGCACGCCCACACTGGGGATCAAGCCCGCAACCCAGGCATGTGCCCTGACATGGAATCAAACCATGACCTCCTGGTTCATAGGTCGATGTTCAACCACTGAACCATACTGGCTGGGCCATCTTACTTTTATTTGTATCCCACTACCTCACTCATTGCAAACACTCAATAGATACTTAATGAATGGAGGATGGAAGAAACCTATGGGATTATTATTATGAAAAGAGCTTAGGAGACAAACAAAAACTCATAGACATGGAAAGCAGTATGGTGGTCATCAGAGGAAAGTGGGTGGAGGTAGTTAAGGTTAAAGGGGGTCAAATATATAGTGACAGAAGAGGATTTGACTTTGGGTAGTGGGCACACAATGCAATTATACAGATGGCATATCATAGAAATGTACATTTGAAACATATATCATCTAATTAACTAATGTCACCCCGATAAATTTATTTTTCTCAAAGAGTTAGAAGGACAGTTGTCATTACAAGCATCAAACTGGAGATGCAAAGCCTGTGTCGGATGCTACAAAATGGGAGGTCTCCCAAGTTCCAGGCTGGATGAGATTCCTTAGAGTGTCACTTCTCTCCCGAATTCCCCTTGACCCTAAACACTTTCCTCATGGCATTTTTTACCTCATTGTTCCTCAGGGTGTAGATCAGAGGGTTCAGCAAAGGTGGCATGACAATGTTAAAGAGGATGACAAGTTTGTCAGCAGCCAGGGTGGTAGACGGACGAATGTACATGAACATGGGGGGCACAAGGACCAAAATAACGGTGACGATGTGTGAGCCACATGTGGACAGAGCTTTGCGGCGGCCCTCGGATGACTGGCTTCTCAGGTTGAGTAAGATGACCACATAGGACACAATAAGGATGATGAAACACACTAAAGAGAGAATGCCACTGTTGGCCACCACAATGAGCCCCACTACATAGGTGTCTGCACAGGCCAACTTCAGCAAGGGATGGACATCACAGAAAAAATTGTCAATCTCATTGGGCCCACAAAAGGGCAGCTGCACCGTGAGGAGGGTCTGCAGGATGGAATGGAAGAAGCCAGCCACCCAGGAGGCCCCTGCCAGCAAACCACACTTCCGGCGATCCATAATGGTTACGTAGTGCAGCGGCCTACAGATGGCCACATAGCGATCATAGGCCATGGCTGTGAGGAGGAAGATCTCAGTGCCACCAAAGAAGTGGGCAGAAAAGAGCTGGGTCATGCAGCCATTGAAGGAGATGGTCTTGCGCTCCACGAAAGTGTCAGCGATCATCTTGGGCGTGGTAGCGGACGGATAGCACATGTCCGCGAAAGACAAGTGGCTGAGGAAGAAGTACATAGGAGCACGCAGGGTCTTGCTGGCATTGATGGTGATGATGACCATGAGGTTCCCCAGGACAGTGAGCATGTGGAAGAGGGAGAAGACCACGAAGCACACATGCTGTAATTCCCTGCTCTGGAAAAGGCCGAACAACACAAACTCAGTCACGTTGTTCTTGGTGCCCATGGATTCTCTGCCCTGAGCATCAACAAAGTGGTTAGCTCTGCAATGACACAAATTATGTGATATAAGAAAATTTCCCAGATCCCGGGAGTCAGAAAACTGTACTCAGGTCTAATAATGATTCTAACACCCAATTTCACTAGGGGAGAGGGGTTCCCCACACCTACAAGCAATTCTCAGACACCATCTGGGAGTCCTACAGCTCAACTCAATTTTTTACATTACCTGGAGATATAGCATCAAGTCCCACCTCCTAAGGGTTCAGTCCTACAAGGCACGCGCGCGCGCACACACACACACACACACACACACACACACACCTGTATGCTTCTGTCACAGATTGGAGGCTCCAATGACTCTCTCCTTGGCCTCCACTAATTCTCTAGTGCGGAAATCAGAGAAAGATTTGGCTTACAAGACTACCAGTTTATTATAAATGTATATAGAACTCAGGAATGGCCAAGTGGAAGAGATACATGGAGCAAGGTATGTGAGCTTCCATGATCTCTGAGCACATCATTCTCCAACTCTCCACCTGTTCACCACTGGAAGCTCTCCAAACCCCACCCTTTGGATGTTTATAGAGGCTTCATTACTTAGTCATGATTGATTAAATCATAGGTCATTGGTGATCGTCAACCTTGGCCCCTATCCTTAGATAACCTACGGGCATTCCAAAGGTCACCTCATTAGCATGACGAAAGACCCTTTATATTAATCACTGGTCAGGAAATTCCAAGGGTTTTAGAAGCTCTGTGCTACATATGTGGACAAAGACCAAATATATATTTCTTATTAAAAATCACAATATCACAAGTCTCCAGCTATGACTTATACTATGAACTTCAACAAATCAATTAACTTCTCAGAACCTCGTTTTCAAAGTTTAAAAAGGTAAGGATATCTGTCCCTTCCTCTGTGTTCTATTGTCCCTGGTTTATACCATCTTCATGGTGTCAGTGACGCTGTTCTATAATTGTTCATTTAGCAGCCTACTCTCCGCACTAGGCTGTGAGTTGCTTGATAGCAAGGCTCCCGACCGCTTGACTCTAGACAGTGTTCACTATCTAGCACATGGTATGCATTTAGTAAATGTTTGTGAAATAAGGAATTAAAATACCTGCCCGGTCCACCAACCGGGTCCAAAAATAAACTCCTGATCTTTCCCCGAAAACATATATTTCTGAAAGGCTTCTAGCTCAGTTGTTGGCAAGTCCAACTGTCTGAATGCTCAGCCTTTCTTAGTCATCCTGATTCCTCTTTCCTCACATCTCACATCCAATCAATTAAGAACTCCTGCTGTCTTTACCTCCACAAGAACGTACCCTCACCCCCTCCATAGCTTCCATCCTGTTCTGAGCCACAGTCACCTCTCCCTGGCTTGCTAACTGATGTCCCTAATCCTCCTCCTAACACATACCCTACCAAGAGTCTAATCTCATCACAATAATCAGAGGGCTCCCTCAAAGCCCTACAATGAACGTACATCCCATTCTGAGTAAATCCAGAACCTCTGCCATGACACAGGTGCCCTTCAGAATCTGATCCCCATTGCCTCTCTAACCTGTCTCCCCCACTCCCTTTTCCCTCCTTTCCAAGTGCACTGGCCTCCATGATATTCAAAACACCTCAGGCATGCTGCCACCTTAGGAACTATGCACTGGTTGTAACTTCAACCCAGAATATGCTTCCCCTAGATGTCTATTGGCTAATTCCCTCACCTTCCTAAAATCTTTGTGCAAATAACACTTCCTCAGAGGACATTTGATCACTCTATTTAAAATTGCAACCTCTCCAGAGGGAAGGCGGGGATGGTAAGAGATCAACCAAAGGACTTGTATGCGTGGACATAGACAGTAGAAGGGTGAGGGCATGTGCTGGGGGTGGGAGTGGGCAGTGAGAGGTCCACGGTGGGGTTGGGACAGGAGGAGACATATGTAATACTTTTAACAATAAAGAATTTAAATTAAAAAATATATAAATATAAATAAAATTGTAATCTCTCAGCATTCCAAATTGCCCTTACCCTGTTCTGCTTTTTCTTCTTTTTCTTCTTTCTATCACGCATATTGCTTTCAAATATATTACATTATTTATTTATTTATTTATTATATTTATACTTTATTGTCTGCTCCCACCACTAGAAGATGAGCTCCAGGAGGCAGGGTTCATTGTCTGTTTGGTTCTCTAATACATTCCAAGTGCTTAGAACACTGCCTGGTACATTGTAGGTGCTCAATTAATATTTCTTGATTAAATGAAAAAATAAATGATAGTTGTAGAGGTCAAAAATAATGATACCAACCTACACATACATAAGACCTTACAATTGTACATCATCTTATTTCACTGAGCTAATATTTCCTGGCACTAACCTGTGCCAGACACAGGTTAGCTCCTTGCACACATTAGCTCAAATCAGCACAAACACATTTGGAAATGTATTTGATTGATTCCCTCCTTTTATATAGGCAGCATCAAAATATAGTTATTTTCTCAAGGTCACACATTGTCATAACAAACACCCACAACTCCTTCTTCATGCCACAGCTAAAACGCTGTATGTGGAACACACTTCGTTATCTAGAAATTATGAGGTCTCATGCAGAACACAGACCAGAGACAGACCTGGGAAAACGATGAAAGCGTGTTGACCAAATAAATGAATGAGTAAATAAATCCATAAATAAGTGTTTCATATTCTAAGTAATTTGTGCCGATAAGTGATTATAAGATTTAAAACTGTTTCAATTCAACAGAGATTTCTGAGCCCACTAAATGCCAACAAAGATTGTCACTGACCCTTATATGGCTAGGACCGTATCAAACGCTTTTCTCAACAGGGCTGTTGTAAGGATAAAATAAGATGTTTTTTAAGCCAGGCGGAGAGATGTGTTGACATTAGGAAGTCGGCTTCAGGCCTTCTCTTCTGGGTACGTCAATCAATAAACTTGGAAAAATGCAGTAACTTCTACCATGAGTACAACTTTATACTCTAATACATGGTCTCCCTCTATAAATTTCTGAACAATTTTTCTTAAGATCAGTTTTTTAAAATGGGAAGGCTGAGGTGAATGGCATGAATATTTTTAGGGTCAAGGGCAGGTGGGTAGAAAGTGGGAACAAAGGAAGTGAAATCCCACAGAACTGCCTCTGAGCACTCCTTTTATCCATCTTGTTACTGCGGCTGCAAAAATATCAAGTCAAATTACACTTGTTAATAGCAGGAAAGTAGAGGATCCTCCACCATTATATGGACTTAGATAGGTCCCAGTCTCTGCATCTTAGGAGACAGGATCTTCCGGGGGTGGGGGTGGGGGGGAGGGTAACAGAAGTCTGAGAGGAACAACAAACGTGCCTGAGGCGCAGAGGCACTGAGGTTGGCACAAAGGATTTGACTCAGGGCTGAAATCAGACGCAGCTGGAAATGAGGAGAGCAGAGAGCGGAGCAATGACACGGCCCAAGGCAGGAACAAGGAAATGATGGTCATCTCCCGCGATACTCTGCCCAGGCTTATGAAGCATCTCCCTCTCCCAGAAATTTCCCATTGGAAATACATGTATTTTACAGCAAATTTCTTCTTCTATTCTTTTCTAAAATTCTGAAAATGGTCTGATCAAATGATTACATTTACCCACAAGATAGACAGGAGAGATAGCCCTAGTCCTGCTACTGAAAGAGAATGCTATAACCGAAAATAACATAACCATTGTGTACACCCCAAAAACAAATTTGAACAGGTAGGTACCCTGTTGGGTGATAAATAAATTTTAGCATATTTTGCTTGTATTCAGTCTCACAGTAAGTATAAAACATGCTCAGTGTTTCTATCGGGTCCTCCTTAACCCTCCAAAAAGAACCAATAAGGACGTTCTGCCCTAAGACCCAGTGCCTGCATGGGGCTGCACAGCGGATGTCCAGGGAGGGGACAGCATCACAGCAAGACGCCAGGCGCTGGAGCCCCATCCCATGGGCTGAATCCCAGCTCTGCCACCCCCCAGCTGAATGACATTTGGCAATATTTAACCTCTGGGAAACGCAGCTTCCTCATATTCAGATGGAACTAGTAGTACATATCTCCTAGGATGGTCAGCATGAAACACAGTAACAGTATGGTGAATTTCTGTCAATTGAGCAAACATTTCTTACAAATCTGAATAAGATGTACACATCGTTTTATATTCAGCTTTTTCTCTTAACACTTTATTTCCCCCAAGGTAATCATCTTCCAAAGATGTTTTAAATGGTGCATTATTTTAAAAATATCATAACTTATTTGACATAAAAGCTCTATTTATGAGCTTGTATGTTACTCCCTGTCTTATACTATAGTACATGACCTTCCTCTATAAATTTCTGGACAATTTTCCTTAGAGCAATTCTTCAAAATGGGAAGGCTGAGGTGAAGGGCATGAATATTTCTAGGGTTCAGAGAGAATCTCAAGAGTATGAAGACAGTCATTCACTCTTTCAGTAATTAAGAAAGACACTGATTAAAGGACAATCATTAACTTCAACCCAGACTACTCTTCTCCAACCTAAACATCATCAAACACCTGCAACCTCTCCTCCATGGACTCATTTCTGTCCTTATTTGACCCTCTTTTGTACTGTACAAATTCCTCACACCATCCTTAAGCTGTGAACACACCCTCAGACCTGAGTCTGTGAGCACCTGAACAAGTCTGAACAGAATACCAACAGGACTTCCCACTTCCTGCAGTTCAAGCTGCTGCCACCAGGTGGAGCTGCTGTGGGTCAGGCACGTTCATGAGCTTCACTCCTTTTGTTAGTCCACACTCATCACAACCCTTTAAGATAATTATTAATATTCTCACTTTATAGATGAGAAAAAGGAAGCTCAAAACATTTGGAGTTTGAGTGGCTTGCTCAAGGTCGCAGATGGCAAACGCCACAACAGGAGTCACAACCAAATCTGGGAGACACTGGCATGTCTCATTGTCGGAGAGTTCTCCCATTGCAATAGTCCCTTCTCCCTGTTGTAACCCCTCCCCTTGCAATGCTTCTTTGCTACACCCTCCTACCTGCTCAAGTCTCCCACTACTGAAACTTCAGAGAGATTAACATTGGACTTGAAAATGGCCAAAGGAGGCAGGATGACACCATGAAGGGGGCATTGGTCTGGTAACCAAAACCCTCCGATTTTAGTCCAACTTTGACACTGGTAACTAAGTGACCACAAACAACACCCTCCCTCTGTGTGGTGCTCTATTTCCCCCATCCGCAGATTCTAGGCTGGAAAATTAGAAATACAAAAAAACTAATTTCACTGATAATGATAGTCAATACTCGATGGACTTTAAAATAACAGGAAAGCAGATAAGTACTTTTACATCATATCCCTCTCACCACCTTGCCTGAGGATCCTGGGACCGAAGTTTACATTACATGTGTCATGCCTTGCACTGAACTTATCTCTCACCAGTTTTCAGATACCTTCTCTGTCTTGAAAGTAAAAGGAAATTTGCAATTTAGGAACATTTCTACCTAAAAAGGTTAAAGTGTAAATAAGTCTTTCATGCTCCGGTATCAGGGGATTCATTTATATGAAACAATGCCTTGCCATTGGGGAAAGGGCACCATGACCATACCTTAGTGAAACACACTCTGGAATTGCTCTAATTTCCAAAAAGTTAATGGGGTGTCGAGGTCCACGCCATGGGCAGCCCAGGGGGAGGCTGGGGAACTCAGCAGCCTGCAGCCTTGATCTGGGCGCTCATAGGACAAGCCTCTGAATAATAAACTATGTGTGTGGGATCACTCTCTGAGCTTGAGCAGCTCCACAGGTAGAGGGCACGGTGACCACGGCAGCACATCGTTTGCTTGTATTTATTGAGCAATGCTGTATGCCAGGCCCTACGCAGGGCACTTTAAGTGCATCTTCTCACTTAATCCACTGAGCATCATTGTGCTGGTATGACTGTTCCTATTTTTCAGCTGAGGAAAATGAGGATTACAGAGAAATGAGTGGCTTGGCCAAGTTCTCACACCAGTAAGGGTTAGAAGCAGAAATGCAAGCCAGTGCCCCTGTCTTCAAAGCTGTCTTCTCAGGCACTACAGAGCGCACTCCTGACCAGAGCAGTGTGAGCATCTGACCATCTAAGAGGACGTGTTCTCAGCAGCTAAGCTATGAGCAAGAAAATGACTGAAGGAGGAATCTAATGATGCCATGGAGATCTAAAGGGAAAAATATATATATATATAGGACAAAAGTAAGATTACAGTTATTCATATGAAAAATCAAGCAATAATTAATACATACTAATACTCTTGTATTATTGAAACTATGTTTCATGTACTCACAACTGTAAACCTACGTTTGCCCCACCCATATATCTGTGTGTGTGTGTGTGCGTGCGTGTGTGTATCAACTCACACTTGATGCATTTGAAGGTAAGAACCAGAGAATATTCAGACACTGTTCAGCAAGACTTCCATCTGGGCACTGAGCACAAAAGCAGAGAGAAAGCAAGCAAGTATAAACATCTGTTTTCTGTAAGGGTCCTTGATCGGCGCAGGTTTATTCTAGCCAGAGAGTCCTCGAGACCAGAGCTTACAGGGCACTCACCTTAGTGAGCTGCAGCCTCCACAGCTGAGCAGCACAAGTAGGGAGTCTGGCCAGAGCACAGAAGGGTTGCCATCAACTTTTAAGCACAGAGGGTTTGGGGAAGCGCGTGTGGAATCACCCCAGCCAAAGCCATTGCCAAACGTGGACACCTCTGCTTTGGAAGCTATGGCGCATCCATGGTTAGCAAAAGTTCCTTGAGGCTTGCTAATTAGACCCCAGGGCATTACCTCCCAATTAAAGGAGTGGCCCATGGAGACAGCCATGCCCTCTTGTCACACTAACTTAGTGGTTCAGACCAATTTTAGGGGACAAGGGAGCCGCAGCATGTATCCTCACTTTGGATTTCTGCATTGAATCACCCCAATCTCACTCATTCAACAATAGATATTAAGCAGCAGCTACTATATAAAGGGCATGGTTTTGTGCCACCTAGTTGGAGAAATAAGCTGGTGTCAAATATGTTTGTTGTTAGTGCTGGCGAGGATGTGGAGAAAAAGGAACCCTCATGCACTGCTGGTGGGAATGCAGACTGGTGCAGCCACTGTGGAAAACAGTATGGTATTTCCTCAAAAAATTAAAAATGGAACTGCCATTTGACCCAGTAATCCCACTTCTAGGAATATATCCCAAGAAATCAGAAACACCAATCAGAAAGGATATATGCACCCCTATGTTCATAGCAGCACAATTTACCATAGCTGAGATCTGGAAACAGCGTAAGTGCCCATCAGCAGATGAGTGGATTAGAAAACTGGTACATCTATACGATGGAATACTACACTGTAAAACAGAAGGAATTCTTACCATTTGCAATAGCATGGATGGAACTGGAGAGACTTATGCTAAGCAAAATAAGCCAGTCAGAGAAAGATAAATATCACATGATCTCACTCATTTGTAGACTATAATGAACAGCATAAACTGATGAACAAAAATACAACCAGAGTCATAGAAGCATTGAATAGACTGTCCAACCTCAGAGGGAAGGCGGGAGGGAAGGGGGTAAGAGATCAACCTAAGGACTTGTATCCATGCCTATGAGCATAACCAATGGACACAGATAGGGGGGAGGGGGAGGTGAGGGCATGTGCTGGGAGTTGGGGACAACTGGGGAGGGGTCAATGGGGGAGAAAGGAGACTTACGTGCATTAAACAATAAAGAACTTAAATTTTTTTAAAAATATGTTTGTTGTTTTTTAAGTAGCAGAGACCAGTTTGAACTAAGCTAGATTTTGCCTACTTCCCTATGTTAACATGGCACTTGGAAAGTGTTTCCACCTGTGCAGAGAGTAAGACAGACAAGAGGCTTAAAAACACGGGCAAAGAGGTCAAGCTGGCTGTACACCTGGTAGATACAGAACCTTTAACAACTTGGGATAGCATTTTCTCACCTGCAATGTTTTGTTTCTCAGGTTTAAGGAAATCAATATACAATTCCACAATAATAACTAAAGATATTAACAACAACACCCCCAGCAAGTGGGAGTGTGATTAAATGTTTAAAAATCAGTAAAAACAGATCTGAAAACATCTGAACCACTTTACCCTAACTGATATTTATAGAGCACTATGCTTTAAAACTAAAGAACATATTCTTTCAAGCAGACATGGTACATTCACCAAGACAGACCTTGTGTCGGGCCATGCAAGAAGCTGCAATAAATGTAAAAGGAATGACATCATTCATAGTGTCATTAAATTTGAAATCACTAACAATAAGATATCAAGGAAAACCCCAAATATTTGAAAAATAAACAACACACTTGTAAATAATGCATTGGTCAAAGAAAAAAATCATTTTAAAAATTCAGAACACATATTAACCAAATAAAAACACACATGAAACTTTTATGAGATGCTGCTTAAGCATTGCTTAACGAAACTTTACAGTTTTAAGTTATTATATTGGAAATCGAGAAAGTTCTAAAATCTATGAACTAAGTTTTTACCTTGAGAGAAAAAAGAAGAGAAGCTTTTAAAAGAATCAAAGTAGAAGGATATCAGAGAGATAACAGAAATTAATCAATCCCACAGACAACAGAGAAAAACTTTGGACTAAAGCCAGACTTTTATGAGGCAACCTTAAATTTTAATATCAATGTCAGTTGTTGACCTAAAATTATCAACTTAAGTGAAAAGTGTAAATTCCTAGGAAAATGCACCTTAAGTAACAACTCAAAATGAAACAGAAAATCTGAATAGACCTATATTTGTTAAATAAATTGAATTTATAGTTTACAAGCATTACACACACCAACACCCTCAAGCTAAGATGATTTCATTGGTTTCATCAAACACTTAAAGAAGAAACAACACCAAAACTATACAAACATTTTCAAAAATAAGAGACGACAAAACTTCCCAAGTTATTTATAAGACCGGCGTAATTGCCACCAAACCTTGATAAAAATACATTTTTAAAAAAATAAAATCACAGACAAACATCACTCATGAATATAGATGCAAAAGTCCTTAATAAAACATAGTTAACTAAAATGCAGTAATGTATACAAAGGATAATATATCATGACCAAATGGGTTTATCCCAGCAATGCAAGGTTATTTTTACATTAAAGATCAGAGGGGTGAGCCCTGGCTGGGTAGCTCAGTTGGTTAGAGTGTCATCTAGATATCCCAAGGTTGCAGGTTCAATCCTCGTTCAGGGCCCATATAAGAATCAACCAATGAATGCATAAATAAGTGCAACAACAAATGGATATTTCTCTCTCTCTCTCTCAAATCAATCAATAAATAAAAAATCAGAGAGGCAATTCAAGATAGCAGATGCAGAGCCATCCTGAACTCGCCTCCTCTCATGGACACACTGAAGCTACAGCTACATATGGAACAATTTCCTCTGAAAAAGACCTGAAAACTAACAGCAACTTCTTCACATCAGGCAAACGAGAAAAAGGGCCATGTTGCAGCGTAGGAAGGTGACATAAACCCCACCCCAGTGTGGGGACCCACAATTGGGAGGGAACTCAGAAACCCAAAGATTCTCTGAGGGGGAGAGGGTTTATACCTCACATGGGGCTCCCCAACTTTGAAGAACTGCACCAAGAAACAAGACTCCAACACAGTTGCTTTGAAAACCAATGGGACTCGTGTCCATGAGACTCAAAGGCTGCAGCAAACTGAGGGTCAGCTCCCACAGAACTCAAATGAAGACTCACCTCCCTATCTCCCCTTTCCATCCCCCCGCCCCCCACATACACACACACACACACATGGCCAAGCACAGAAGCTAACAGACCTGACCTGAAAGGGATTCATTTCCTAATCTTAACACATCTTCCAAGGGACAGGGCCTACTGGGATTCCCTCCAGGTATAGAGGCAGGTGGGGCCATTCTCACACTCTCCCATGTCCAGCTCCACAACACCAGGATGGGGCAGGTGGAGATTTACACATTTCCAGTGCCCATTTCACCCATTTTGTGGCTGCCACTCAGGGGACACCCCTGGTCAGATTTTATATTAAATAAAAGATAAAATATCAAGTGACTTTCAGGAGCACTAAAGATATTTAAAGAGTTTTCTACTCTAAAGGAAGATGTGACTTAGATTCCCTGATGGTGCAAGTGTTGGGTGAGCAAAAGTGCCTGACTTCCAGAATTAAACAATTGTGAGGTCAAATCCCCACTCTACGTATCTATTCTGTGATTGTAGCCTAAATTACCTGAGTACTAGATGAATCCATATAAAATAGGGGTCATAATAACTACCCAGTGCCCATGTGACATAATGCCCTATCTATGACAGCTAGGACTAGGCCATCTCCAACACTGTGTATGATTCTCCAGGGCAGGTTTTCAGCCACAAGAAAGCCACCTTTTCCAGAGATACACCATGATAACCACACTTGTCCAAGAGAAGCCATCTCTCTATCTGATGTCTTTGCTTCCCAGAAATGCCACTGAGTTTGGATGCTGAGCAAATATAAGAAGAGAGGGAAGCATGAAGGAGTCTCTGTGCATTACTTCTCAGATGGTTCAAAGCCTTAACACATAGAATTCTCAGAATAATTTAGGAATAATACAACTTTCACCCAATTCTCTTGACATTAACTATACACATAAATGATTAAGCACAGAACTTCTAGTTCTATACAAGCCACACATTTCTTTAAAGTGATGAAGACTCTGAATACGACAAGTCCCTTGGCACATTCTGCAATCATAATAGAAAGATGCTACGGTGGCATCATCCAAAAGGAGATCAATTTTAGGCCAGGCTGAGTCAACATTGTATGTTCGATGGAGTTCACCCCAATTGGACGGGCCACATTTTCTGAGATATGTCTTTACTCCCACTGAAGAAGTTCTTGCCCCAACTCTCTGGACTTGAACTTTAGAAGAAGGCTTGGCTCCACTTCCCTTTCTCAGAATGGAGGTTTTTCTTCTGCTCTTTGTAGTAATGCTGCTTCATCAAAGTCCTATTCTTTGGGGCCAAATAAATTATAAATGATGGTACAAGTATGGTCTCTTCCTCCCAACCGTAATCCATCTGAAACACCACAAGAACTCAAACTCTATTTTTCAAGCTCTAGGAATTCTCACTACATAAAGAAACCTGTGTTATGTCCTTCTATTTACACATCAATAACTCCCAAATGTATTAGTTTCGAAATAAGCAGCATTGGCTACTGTTATAGGCATAGCCTTTCTCAATTCTTCACTCAAATAGCTCTGGAGAAGGGAAAAAAGAAAACCTTAAATATTCACAATATCATTAACAGACAGCTTACAGCGAGAACCTGGGAAGGGCTTCTAGGAGTAATGAAGGCTGAAGGAAGAGAATGAGGAAACACAATGGTCCATGCATTCAGTTCTGCTCACCTGAAGGAAGACAGGAAGAGTGCACTTGCACTCTGCCTTACATCACACCTCCCTGCCTCACACCCACACACATGCATGCATGTGCATACACACCCACACACATACATGCCCATACACAAACACCATTTGCTTAAAAGGGTAATAAAAATAACTAATACTGGATTTCTTTTAAAATTTTCCAGCTTTATTAAAGTATGGTTGACAAGTAAAAAGTAGTATATATTTAAAGTATACATCACATTGTCTACATTGTAAAGTGATTACCACAACCAAACTAATCAGACAGAAACTCTACAGCTGAGTACTACAATGATTGAAAATAAAAATGTAATAGAGAATCCTATATAATAAAAGCCTAATATGCACATTTTCCCCTGAACTGGGAGTTGGACTGCTTGCTATGACTTGCTCCTAATATGCAAATTGTCCCCTGAACTGGGAGTTTGACCGCTTGCTATGACTTGCGCTGACCATCAGGGGGCGGTAGGGAACATGGCGGGTGTCAGCAATTCACCTCAATTAAAAAAATAAAACCTACCTGAAATGGGAGGCTACAAAAGAGGAAACATCTGGTCTCACGTCAAAATACCTGAATTTGTGCCCAGGCTCTGTGCCTGATTGATTCAGGAGCAAAAATTGCTGGTGTCCCAACACTTGTTTTGTTCTCCCTGCTTCTATAGTAATAGGAACTCTGAATTTTTATCTGGAAACATACCCACCTGGAACCATTACCCAGCCTCCCTTGCAACTTCAAGAAGAGCCATGCATTTTTTTGTCCCTTCCT
>NW_006296627.1:5314338-5317559 GCF_000327345.1 Myotis davidii | reverse complement strand
GCCAATGGAATCGGAGCTCTACTAGCCATCCTCAACCATGAGGTAACCTCGAGAATGAAGCTACAATGGATGGATCAACAAGATAGTCCCTTTCCATTCTGAACTGTCTACTTCTTAACTCCTATCTTGTTTTAGAATCTGTTCCTAACAGCTAAAACCTAATCTAAATGATATTTCAACCTCCAAAAATGTACATTGGGAATGATTAATTCATTTTTCATTGACATAACAGATTCCAATATTAATGGACATGAAAGGGCGGTGAAATATACACAAGGTTTTATACAAATATAAGGAATATCTATTACTCTACTAATGAATCTAAATGTGACTTTGGTTATTTTTGTGCATTTGTAAGGTTGGCATTTTTCATTGCTAGGCAATCTATTAACATCATTTCTATATTTAAACTAAAAGTAATTCACAAAAAAGTTCTTCAAATTATCTCGTGTCTGACTCAAGCCTATCCCAGATGATAAAAATAAATAACACTGACAGAACTTTGATATTGAGCAGTTATTGAGTGTCGCTCATCATTCCAGGTACCAAAGCAGAGTAATTCACCTAAATCAATTCACCAACTAGAAGTTTTCAGATAATGAAATTACCAATAACTAATTCACAGAACTAAGCAATTCAACAATTTAGCTATTAGGCAGAAGACTAACTCAATGAATTATTAATTCACCAAAGATATGCTTCACTTCCAATCTATTTTCCTGCTTTCCCTCTTAAGAAGCCTTGAAATATTCTAATTGTAAAGCATGCAGAAAGCCGACATTGACTGAATCTAGATCAATGAGCCCATAACACGTAAACGAACTGTTGAGTTATGCCAACCTGGCAGAAATTTGCAGACACTATTTCCAGAGAGTTCAAATCAATGGCAAGGCATCAGAAAGGACACATTCATGCCCAGCTTCAGCATAATCATTGCCCGAAGCCAATTCCAGCATGACAGCAGGGCTGAACCTGGGAATGGCTGATGGCATTTCCCCAAACCTGAGTAGGATACATTAAATTGATTGTTTGCTGCCAGACAGCTCAGGGCATGTAATCTACATGTTATTGCCTCCTACTGGCCAAACACCTGAACAGCCTTAGGCTAATTCTCCCCAATCCAACAATGGACTCTGTATACAAAACCCTGACCCTTTGAAGTGTATATCTCTGCCTCACCTCAGGACAATTTGTGTTAATAAAAGCATGGGGTCCTGAAATGAGGAGATCTTAGCTCCTTTAGCTAAAGCTCCTCTGACCCCCAATGCCTTTCAAAATTATATTTTGTCTCTGGACTATTTAATCTACACACAGCCCCTTCTCCAGATTTCCCGAACCCTTCTTAATGCTGGAACAAGAACCCTGGCAATCATCATAAAGAAAATTAAGTAGGCAATCCAAGACTAATAAATATTAACCATTTTAAACCCAATCCTCTTGACTTTTCCGCTCTCCATTGTTAAATGCATTTGCTAGTTCAATAATAATAAGTTTGTGCTAAGTGACAAATAACCAGAAATCTTCAGTAACATGCCCCCATCAGCATTGATTCTCCTATGCCTGGGGCTGCCGGTCAGCTGGGGCAGCTCTGCCTTGGGCTGTGGTTTGGTGGGTCAAGAATGGATGTTCTGCTCCCTTCATGCCATTCTGCAGCCAAGGCTGCGGTGTGGCTTCTCCCCATCATTGTGATGGTAACAGACATACAAGAAGCAAGCAAAATACACAAGGCCTCTTAAGATCTAGGCCCCCAACTTGCCCATTGTCATTTCCACACACATTCCTATAGCCAGAGCAAGTCAGTTGATGCCAAAGTCAAAGAATAGAAAAACACATGCCACCTCTTCTGGGACGAAATGCAAAGTTACAAGGAAAAAAAGGGCACAGACGCAAGAAGGAGTAAGGAACTAGGGCCAATAATTCAATCTGACAAGGTAGGCTTGGTTACTACATGTGAAGACACGCCCAGGCACAATTCCTCATCTAACACCTGTGCCTACATCCCTTTCTCACGCAAGTAAACCCAAGAAAGAGGAGAAGTGGGAAAGGCAGTTGACCACATTGAAAACTTACTGTTTGATAGGGTGAGTTTCCAGTCGGGGTAATTCCCTCCCTGGAGTCTGTGCACTGTGCACTATGAACCACTGAAGAAAAGAAGGAACGCAGCTCAATTTTCAACATTCTACAAAAGACAGACAGCTATGAGAGGGCTATGATTGACACGATGGTGTATCATCTAAGATACAACAAAAATAGGAATAATTTTTCCTCTATTCCTCATAGCGGACTAAAATCAGAATGCATATTTAGTCCCCCTGAACATGCTACTTTTTTCATGTTTTCGTTTTTATTCTACTCCTGAATTCACTTTCTTGCCCTACAACCTCCGCATGATGATTTCACCTCTGCTTTTCTGAGCGTGTAGATGATGGGGTTCCGCATGGGGTGATGATCATGTAGAACATGGCCACCATTGTCCTCAATGAAGGTGAAGGGCGCCACAGGTAGAGGAAGGTGGAAGGTCCAAAGCACAAGAGGACCACCGTGGTGTGAGAGACACAGGTGGGGAGGGCTTTGCACCTCCCCTCGGCAGAGAGGTTCCTCAAGTGGACAAGGATAACTGTATAGGAGGACACCAACAAGAGGAAGGGAAAGACGGAGATTCATCCACCATTGGCCAACACAATAACCACCTCCACAGAAGTGCCAGGGCAGGCAAGGTTGAATAAGGGATGGAGGTCACAGAAGCAGTGGGCAAACACATTGGGACCACAGAAGGACAATTAAAGAGGGACAATAATCTGAATCATGTGAGTTCACCAGTTTAATGTTTCTGCCTTCCAGCTTCCAGAACTATGAGGAATAAATTCCTGGTGTTTAACCTACCCAGTCTATGGCATTTTGTTATGGCAACCTGAGCTGACTAATACAAATGGGTGCATCTACATACACTGATGTTGAAAGAGATCAAAAACATATTGGTATGTTTAAAAAAGCAAGTTGAAAAACAATATGCATAACATAATACTATAGATGTGGGGGGGAAGTAACTTGTTCATCAAATCCATGTGTTCTCAGTTTTTTCCACTAACCGTTTACAACTCAGACATTGGCCTCTTCGCATTTAGCAGTAAAAGTTCTCTGCTGCTACAATGATCATCAAGGGAAGAAAAGATCCAATTAGCTCTCTGTTCTGTGGCTTCCCTGAGTCCTCCTGTGTCTGT
>NW_006296627.1:5310905-5314284 GCF_000327345.1 Myotis davidii | reverse complement strand
ACAGCTCCCAGCACACCCATTACAGCTATCAAAGAAGACACTTAGAAGCAGCTGGGTTGGATGTCAAGGCAAAAAAACATAAAGGTTATTCTTTCCTGTCTATCCTTCCGTAGGCAGATGGCTCTGGAAGGGAGGTGGCCCTAGAAGGGAGGAGGAGACAACCATTTACAAAATCCCTAATATGTGCCAGGTGCTGTGCTAAGCACATAATCCATTGGCCTAACCAATGTGGCAAAAAACACAGTGCTCACCAATATCCACAGCTCTCCTCTTCTTCCTAGGTACACAGTGTAATGTTGTTTCCCTACCAATAGGATGTGCATGAACGTGATATGTGTCATTTCCAAACCCAGCCCACAGAAACTTCCCACACATGGTCTTACACTTTCTCCTCCTCATCTACTAGCTGGATGGTGACACTCTGGATGACCTTGAGAGTGTGGGTTAAAGGTGGTAGAACCTGTGTCAGCTTAGGTCCTTGAATGGTGCCAGCCACATTAAACTGTGACATAGATATGAAGCCACTGAGATCTGGGGGTTGCTTGCTTTTATGACAGTTAGTTTAGCCAAATCATACAATGTATTTCACCATCTGGAAAGTGCAAATTAAATCATATCTTTTATCTACCCAGCAAATGGCTTGAGTCACACACGCCTTAATAGAGAAGTCTATTAGCTCTCACATAATGTTGAATCTTATCTCTAAACGTCTGAGGAACAGTGCCAAGGACCATGGTCTTCCAAAACCATGCCCTGTCTTTGGTCATTGCCATCTGATTGGTTCTGCATAATAGGATGGGCATGGGTAGGCTACCCACCTGCTGCAGGTTAGACTCCATACATGAGCTCCAAAGTCATAGTTCTCTTTGTTCACCTTCACACGCTCAGCTACTGCTCCCAAAAACCCAATGGTCCAGGTCAGCCAGATCTAGAGGGGCTTCTATCCCCAGGTACATGCTGCAACAAATCAAGCCTCCCCACACACCCCAATACTGAACCTGTATCACCAACACTGGTCCCCCTTCCCTCATGGTGGGCTCCCTCCTGGCTCTCTTCATATACTTTTATGTTGATGAATCATAGCCAATGTCACCCTGAACCACCGAAACAGGTTCTCTTAATTAAATCTCACAGACCAAAAGTTAGAGGAGGTCTCGGCCCTTCCCTTCCCAGAAAGCCCCCTGCTCTGTATGAAAATTGTGCAGATCAAGAGGAGAGGCACTTTTCACTCCGTCTCAAGGAAAGGCATACTAAGGTCCCTACACTCACTGCATCTGCATTATTAAGCAGGCTACTCAGTTAATTTCTCAGAACTAAGACATTTACTCCATGGAAACTTCCTGCCTCTACCTATATAAAGCAGCAGCTAGCAGCGTCTTATACGCCGGCAAATACGGTATATAAAGCAGCAGCTAGCAATTCATCTTGAATTTTGTATACATTATCTCATTTAAAGCTGTGAGTGAATGCTATTATTATTGTCATGTTACAGACAAAGAACTAGAGGCTAAAGGAGGTAGGGTAACTGGTCTTCAGTACCACAGCCAGTAGGTGGTCAGCAGGTCCATCTGTCTCTAAAACCTAAAGCAGGTTCTAAGCATCAGGAATCTGGGAGTGGCTCAGCTGGGCAGTTCAGGCTCAAGGTCTCCTGGGAGGTTTCAGTCAAGCTGTTGGGGGCGAGGATGGGGATCTGCAGTCATCTGAAGGCTTGACTGGGGTTAGAGGATCTGCTTCCAAAACCACTTGGCCATTGGCAGAAAGTTCCGCTCCTGACCACAAGGGCCTCTCATGGCTGCTCATGAGAGAAAGAGAAAGACCAAGAGAGAGGCTGCAGAGTCCTTTCAACCTACTCTCAGAAGTAACATACCAACACTTCAGCTCTGTTCTGTTGGTCACACAGACCAACCCTGGGACATGTGGGAGCAGACCTGCTACTCAGAGCCATCTTGTTAGCTGGAGGCCACATAGATTTTTTTATTCCTTACTTTTCTTATCTAAATTTCCTAATTTTTTAACCATGAACATAAGAGGGGAAAACTACTGACTGCTGTCAAGGACACTCCCATCTCCCTGTTGTTCATTTTCAGGCATCAACTCCCTGGTTCCCTTTCCAGTCCAATTTCCTCCGTTGCCCTCTGACAGTATAACCAGGGATGGCTTCCTCAACCCAGTCCTCTGGCGCCACCTAGTGGCCGCATCCAAAACTGCTGCCCCAGCCGGCGCTGCTCAAATACGGTCTGAGGGCCTTACCTGGCCACAGCAAAGTGACTTTTACAGGGTATAACTGGTAAGGGTTAGGGTCTCATGGTTTTCCTCAGAGGTCCCAGAGATCTCCCACAACCAGCCCCAAAGGGATGGGAGGGCTGTCAGACTTTGGGGAGCAGGGCCTAAACTATTCTCCCTGCCTCCTCCTTCCGCTCCCCACACTCAGCCAGGAACGAGAAGGTAGGCCCTTGATTCCTTGCACCTGACAGCACAGAATCTACCATCCAAAAGCTTAACCAGCACAAACTGCCAGCAACAGCTTTGGGTTCACACTCATTTTAAAGAACTTTGTAGCCAGACGGGCATGGCTCAGTGGGTGAGCGTGGACCTATGAACCAGGAGGTGACGGTTCGATTCCGGGCTGCCCAGGTTTCGGGCTCCATCCCCATTCCGGGGAGGAGAGGAAGGCGGGCAGGAGGCAGCCGATCAATGATTCTCTCTCATCATTGATGTTCCTCTCTCTCTCCCTCTCCCTTCCTCTCTGAAATAAAAATATTTTTTTTAAAAAGAACTTTGTAAAACATGACAAATATATTTTAAAATACATTGAGTCATGAGAAAAATAATGCTTAAATTTCCATTAATTATTGTTAACAAGTACCCCATATTTATTAGGAGAAATCAGAAAATGTAGGCAAGTAAAAAGAAAAACGAAAGACAGCCATAATCCCACCAATCCAGGATTCTGGAGTGGTCCTGGTCTTCTATGCACTGACCTCATTTTTATGTGGCTATTCTCTGCCTATCGTTCCCTAAACTGCTTTTCTCTCTTAAATTCCACAAAGGCAGTGACCATGCCTGGTTTCTTCACTAAAGCACATCCCCAGGGCCCAGGGCCCGCCCACGAGTAGATGATCAGTGAAACGTAAGTGTATCGATGGACAGCTACCCCTTATCGAGTGTTCCAGGCAATACGGTGAGTTTCTCTGCATATCGCAGCATCAAAATTATAACCACATTCATTTGTGGAAAAAAAAAAAAAATTTAACTGTCATCGTTTTTCTTCGTGAACTTACCTCCAGCTTCTCTGCTGAGTGGCGGGTCTGACGTAGGAAACTTCCCATTGGAGCTGATGGCCAGGTGTCCTCAGGCTCAGAGCACCCCTTCTCCCCCC
>NW_006296627.1:5289066-5310612 GCF_000327345.1 Myotis davidii | reverse complement strand
TCCACAGCGGCCTGGGTCTCTCAGTTCCCTGGCCTTTAACGGGAGGACGCCCCCGCTCTGCTCGGGCCCGCCCAAGACGCCGGGGTTAGGGGCACCCACATCCCCGCCATGGACGCTTCCCCTTCCCGGATTCAACCAATCACGCATTGAAAACAGCACTTTCGATCCGCGATTGCGAATCTGCAGTTTCGAATCTGCGGTTGCGAATCTGAAGCTGTGAATGAGAAAATACTGTTATGGTTGGATGAATCCAGGGATGCGAAACCTGCCCATGTAAAGGGTTGACTGTATTTATAATTTTTTTAAATCCGCCTAGAAGCGGACCCTGTAGTTCAAACCCGAGTTGTTCAAGGGCCAGCTGTGTCCCACCAGCCACAAGGTGCTGCGCTCCGAGGCTCCGGACAGACCTCCGTCTCTGCCACCTCGTGCTTGTCCTCGTGGGAAGGTTCTGTGATCGCCACTCAGTCGTCTGGGCATAGGAGCACTAGGTCAGCTCGGGCCTCCACATTTTGGATCCGCGCTGTTCTTCATGCACCCAGGCACCTAGAAGCATCTTTTTCGAAGCAAAACACTTTCTGTCCTCAGCCAGGGGGGCCATTAGGTCTGGAATAATTCCACTGTGACATGCTCCAGATCTGAGCTTTTGGCCAAATCAGAAAACTGACTCTAGCGATGGACCTCAGGCAGACCCCGACATACTAAAGGGTGCCATGCCTGGAACTCTGGCCTTAATTCACCCACATGTCACAGTAAACCACGCAGAATGAAGTGAAACTTTTACTAGGTATTTTGCCCTTGGCAAGCAAGCTAGCATTTAGCCACAGTCTCCATATGGTTGGACGAGAGGAGGAGGATAAGAGGAAGAGAAGTGTGGGGATGGGGGTGGGGTCCTCCAAAGGCCTGAGGGACCACCCTGCCTGATCTGCGGAGAACCTAATGGGGACCTAAAGGCCCAGGAGACATGTCTCCCACTGAGAGTGCTCAGTGTACCCTGTTCTCTGTAGCCAAGTATATCCTAAACTCCCTTTAACCAGCCAGCTGTCTGGTGGTACCTTCCTTCATCCTGCCATGGCCACCCCTGTGATTACCGTGCATTTTCCATCCAAAGATCCTAGTTAAGGTGAAATTGTGTGTGTGTGTGTGTGTTTACATATATGTGTGTGTGTGTGTGTGTCTGTACATACACACATACCTGGTCCAGTACTTTTTTAAAATTTCTTTATTGATTAAGGTACTAACATACAGTAATATGTTAATCCTCATCCCCTCATTACCCCCCCAAACCCCCTCACTCATGCCCTCACCCCCCTTGGTCCAGTATTTTCAAGGTGAGACAGTTTTAGTCACCCACGCGTACAGTCCTAGAGCTTTTGCCTTTCAGGTTCAGCCACCACCATCTCACCTGACCCCTTCCTGTACGCTCATATCCCAGTCACCAGGAAGCCTCGCCATGCTCCTAGCAAAGCATGCACTTCCACACCCATGCCTCCCCCACCCTCCTTATCCTCCTGCTAAAATTCTGCTTAAGAGTCAGCTCAGATGCCACCCCACCCAAGTAATGCTTCTGGGATCCCTGTTACCTGCTCCTTTCAACTCCCTCTGGCATTTCACAGTTCACTTTCCATTGGCACCACACACGCACCTGGCCCGTCCCTCTAGACTGCCCTCTCCTACCGGCAGGGCTTCTCTGCATCCATCTTTGTCTCCCTGACCGGCCTGAGAAGTGTGCACTGTGTCTGTCCAAACATCTTTTATTTCCCCCAAAGCAGGGCTTGTGTGGAGAACACATGGAGAACGTGAAGAGAGCGCTCTCCTTGTCGTGTGAAAATGACGAGTTGCATCAGGGAGTGAAATGCTCTTTTTCTCTATATTTTCATCATCTAGCACACTAAAGATTTTATCTACATGCTGTTTGTCTGACTCTTCTGATGAGAACATACACTCCACGCTCCATGAGGGTCGAGACTTTCGTCCGTTGTGTTACCATGGATACCCTCAGGGGCTGGCGCATGGCAGACACTTAGTGTATCACCATTGAATGGATTAACTTGGCTCAGGCAAGAGGAATGAGAGATCTCAAAACAAAGTCATCTTTGTCTGCTTAGTGTTTGCATCAAGCATGACAGAAAGGGATGAAATAAAAACTACTCCAATTGCCACATATCCCAGCAATTCTGGGATTCCCGAAATCCATCAACAACAAACCTCCTAAAACCTGGGTGGGGACCCTCTGAGAGCACACAGCTGCCTCTCAGATGCACACTCAATGCTCCCAAGCCTCCTTTTCCCTTAATCTCCCTGGATGTGTCTCCCTAAGTACCTCCGAATGTGAATGTCTTTGGAGACAGGGACTTTCAAGAGGTAATGAAGGTAAAATTAGGTCACAAAGGTGGCCTCTGATCCACTATGACTGGTGTCCTTAGAAGAAGGGGAGAATGGGGCACGGACACAAACAGAGGGACGACTATGTGAGGACACAGGGAGACGGCCAACTACAAGCCACGAAAGGAACGAGCCCTGCTGACACCTTCATCTTGGCCATCTCGCCTCCAGAGCTGTGAGAACTACATGTCTGCTGCCTCAGCCCCGCGTCTGTGGGACCTGGTTACGGCTGCCCCAGCAAACTAATGGGAAGTGGGAAGTCCCACAGGGAAGCGTGTTTTTGTCGAGGACACCCCCGCTGAACGCAGGGCAGTAAACCGAGTGGTAAATGAAATGGTGCAGACACCAAGTAAGGGGCAGAGGGGCGGGGAGAAGAAATAAACAAAGGCATAATGTGTTGACATTTTTTTATATTTGGTATTTGTAAGTCTTTAAAAAAAATTTTCAGGCCATTTTTTCCTTAAAAAACAAAGAAAAGCAACCAACAGCAATACTCTGTACAAGTATAACAAACATTTAGAAATATGCATCATTCCAAAATAGTTACAAGAAAATTACAGTTTTAGAGTCTACATCAACACATCCTACCCTTATGTGCCCCACAGGAGGTAAAAAAAAAAAAGAAAAAAGCTACAGTATGTTGAATGCTCGGCTGCTCTGGACAGTCTGAAAACGCAGAACTTGGGACTTTGGAGGCAAATCAACATCAGTCACCAAGTCTTGTTTCACTCAGTAAGCGCGACCAACCATTCCAAAAGCGAACCAGGCTTTTTCATCTACGTGAAAAGCAACCGTGAATCAGCTGCTGATCAGAGTGGGTCCCCCCCACCCCCACTCCCATCCTGGAGCCTCTAACTGACGAAGCCCAAATCCAAGGGAGCCAATGGGGCCACATCTAGCTGTCACTGCATGCTCACAGAGAACACACCCCAGATGTCACTGCCTCCTGGTGCCTATCATCACTCGATTTACCTTTGGAGGCAAAACGTCTTCGCTTGGAGGAGAGATCCAATGACCCAAATCCCCCAAACCAAGGACCACTCACCCCACCCTGGCTGCTTTTCTGTATGTAACTCAACTACGAATGCAGGGCAATCCCACCCTCTCCATGGTCCCTCCAATTCTAGTTATTTGTTCCTGGGAGGGTTTGGGGCAGGAGCTCAAAAGCACCTTCCTCTTTCCTATGACCAATCTCCCCAGCCCCACGTCCTTCATAGTTACACAGGAATCTCCGTTGGCAATCCCTGTGCTATAAATACTCTCACCACCCCGTCCACGGCGTCTTGAGGATGCAGAGAGGCATGGTGACCTCCGTGTGACCTGCCACGTGGAATCCAGACCTCCCAGCACAGGCCTTCCTCTGGGACTGGGAATGACGTGCGGGAGAGGCACGTGCGGCTGCTGCCCAGTTCCCAAGCCCACACCAGGTGGAAGGGAGAAGGGTTTCTGTTTTTTTAGTTTCTATACAATATGATAATTATTGTTGCTTTCATTCATTTTAAAGGGATTTTTAGAGGCAAGCTCTTTCCTCGGACATCTCCATGGCAATGAGAGGGGCAGGGCGGGGCACAGCATCTCCATGGGATGTGACACCCAGATCAGACCCATCACAATGGTTCCCTGACAAATTGGAGGGGAGAGGGGTGTGGCCACAGAGCTGCTGCCTCAACCGGGACCTCTGACTGAAGCTATGGAACTCTGAGATCTGCATGCATTGGGGGCCAGACCAGTGTGAAGGTCTGGAAGCAATCGGCCCAAACCCGGCTGCACCCCACCTCCCAAAACGGTGTGGCTTCCTTGATTCAGACCTACACAGCCAAAGGCCCCTCCGAAGTGGGGTCCAGAGGGCCTGACCTGGCCGGGCCAACCCCTTCCTCAAAGGGTCTGACATTGAATGAACTGCTTACTACCAAAGACAGCAAAGGATTCAGCAAAAAGTGCAATTTCTGTTTGGGAAGTAAAGTTCTCCCAAAACGAGACATCACCGCCTCTCCTTTTCATTCTTTCGGTACCTCAAAGGGACAGGGGACAACAGACGTACAGCACGGACCTCTGAACTGAATCAAGGGTATCAGTACGTCGTGGTTCACCCTTCCTAACCCCAAACACCCAGTCACATGTCCAGTTCCGTTATCAAAGTGCCAGTGAGCTGAGGGGCGAGGCAGGGTCAGGAGAAGGGCTCCCACGGGTCCACAGGGAGCAGGGTGCTCGGAGAGGACCCCGCTCCCATCTTCAATAGGACACATTCATCCTAAGTTTACAGCAGGACTCATGGCTGTGGCCAAGGACCACAGGCTTTCGGGGGTTGGACATTCCTTCATAAGACCTTGTGTACTTCGTTGCCGATTGGAGGCTACACTCAAAACTTCTTCACAATAGAACCTGAGCCACAGTATAAAATAAAAAGAAACAAATCCTTTCATGTTAATGCCTTGAGAAGTTTACAGATTGTGTACCAATAAAATTAACCCACATAAATTCTGAAATTCTTGGTGGATACACACCTGAAGAAAAAAAAAAGTTAATCTACATTTTTTTAAAAATCAAAGTAATTACAGCAGCAGTATAGTGAAAAGAGGTTTTAAAAATAATAATTACATCTTGATACAAATTCAAACTTTGTACACCTCAATTCAAAGGAATGACTGTTTTTGAGAGTTTAGTATCTATATATATATACAGTAGATATCAATATGTGTCACTGCAGACAGACTAAAGCCAGTGGACTTCGAAGGAGGAGGAATTACTCTGACACTGTATTCACACTGACGTGTTCACAGATTGCCACGCATTTACACACACACACACACACACACACACACACAGACACATAAAATGCCAACCTGAGTAAAACGTTGCTAAGAACCTAGAGCATCAGGAATCACTAGTCACATATTGCACCTTTAAATAATCCTTCTTACCAAATACGAAATGAGAAAAAAGGGAAAAAACAGGGACTAGAAAAGGGTAGTCAGTCCATCACTGTAGGGTTTTCAAGATTAGGAATGTTACTGAGAAGGCTGAGCCTCTGATACTAAACTACCATTTAAATATTCTGCAGAGTCCAATTATGAGATTCGATACAAAAATAGAGAAATCTTCTGAGTTCTGCCTGTGGAAGCATAATTCAGAAAAGGCACATGTTCAAATAGAAAACCGGCAGGAGAGGCGCCGCCTGCCCCTCCCTGCATGATCATCGTCCACAGTTCTGCATCTTCCATCAGCGAGATTCCGAGATTCAGTAGGTAAAAATAGACCTCTGATACTTAAAATATATTCAACCCAACACGATCCTGGCTTTCCCATGTGGATCATATAAAATAGTTTTGTTTTGTTAAAAAAAAAAAATCTGTTTTGAAAAAGAAAAAAAAGAATCATAGCTCACTTTTCCTGGTTTTCCATCATTCTCAAGGGAAAAGAGTGAACTCCTCCCACGGGGACCAGGAATGCAGCTGATTGGCTCACCACCCATTCACAGCCCCCAACAGCCCCAACTTCTCATCTCTCACGTGTTACGTGGGCAGCTTCACACCCTCAATTAGTTCTAACAAAACAGAACAAAGAATTAAGATATTAGACATCTAAACGCATGTCCACATCTGGGCATCTTCCTTTGCTGTGGGTGTGGTGGCCTCATTAACTCCAGAGAGATTTTTCCTTTGGAATCAGGCGATGTAACCATTGGTTTGTCCAAACGTGGTCACAGGGGCCAGGTTTTCGTAGATTGTCATTGCGGTTGTGTTCTGGTAGATGAGATCCACTTTCGAGTCCCTGTGGGACCGGATGATATCCAAAACACACTGATTGAGGAAAACATACTGGTCCTGTTGGACACGGGGAGAGAAGGAAGCACGTGAGCACAGGTCCCGGGCCTCAGCATCCACCCTTATTTGCAAACTCATTCCCGCTCCCCAACCGCACCCGCCCCACAGCAGACACTTCAGGTTAACGCGTCCAGGGGTAATCACTTTCTAGAGAGCAAGAACCTCACCATCAATGAGTCTCAGCCGGAGGGGCAGACTCCCCAGCCCTCCCCTCAGCAAGATTCCAAGATTCAGTAGGTAAAACAGACCTCTGACCCTTAAAATATATCCAACCCAACACGATCCTGGCTTTCGCGTGTGGATCATATAAAACAGTCTTTTTAAAAAAATCTGATTTGAAAAAGAAAAAAAAACAAAAACATGCTCACTTTTTCTGGTTTTCCATCCTTATCAAGGAATGAAAAGTAAATTCATCCCACCGGCAACGGGGAATGTGCCTCCACCCACAGCCCCCGGCAGCCCCAACTTCCCATCGCCATGTGTCTGTGTCACATCCAAGGAGAAATACCGGAATCGTGCAGAAGGGCAATGGAAGGATGTGGAGGTGGTAATGCACACGTACATTCACATCATAAAAAACTCTAAAAGATTTTCTTGGCTAGTGAGGATGTGCAGAATAAGGAATAAACTGTGAATCTCAACAGAGGAGGTGAGGTTAAGGGGGGTGATCGGGGTAGAATTGGGTGGGGACCACCTGTAGGCAGCATATCAGATCGGTAATATCCATTAAAAGAGGAAGAAGAGGCCAACACAGAAAAATATCCATGATGCTGTAAGAGGAAATAAATTGCAGGGCAATAGCATATATAAAATAGGGTTTCATTTTTAAAAAATACTCCATGTCGTGTGTTGTGTGTGTGTGTGTGTGTGTGTGTGTGCATGTGTTTTTCTGCAGCTGTACATCAAGAAGCCTATGAAGATACACACAAGTTGTAAACAATAGCTACTTCCAGGGAGTGTGAGTGGGGAAGAAAAAAGTAAAAGAGAAAAATATACCCTGTATTTTGTCAGATTTTTTAATATTGACAGTTAATATTATTTTCAAAATTTAAAAAGGGACATGAAAGTCATGTGTAAGCAGGTCTAAGATTTCTGCTTCTCTCAAAAGAGGAAAAAAGATAGAGGACAGCTACTCTACATAATTGTAGCAAAAAAAAGAAAATGTCTCTAACAACCAACATAGGAGGGCAATTCCACACTTTGCACCACAACCACGCTGCTCACCCCAAAGCACACCACGTACCCAGGCCTCTAGAACATTCCCTGCTGGACTCAGAAACAGGGCACATATTCACAGCGACAGCCCGATACAAAATGAACATGCTGCTCTCATCCTGGCCGAGGCACATTCACCCTGCAGCTTTGAGAAGGGCCACTTCCCAATATATGTGTTGAGAACATGCCTAGGAACGGCCTGCCGGGAACATGTCAGGGACAGCCAGCCTAACAGTGCTACACAGCGGCACCGTAGCTACCAAGCATCCCTTTCTCAGTCGCCTACCATCCTCCCACAGCTATGGACCTGCTGTTTGTTAACCGGCACAAGGCTGGGATACATGGCTATATTCACGCTTAAAGCCACATTATGCTATTTCACATTATTAATATCTGATAAGTCTGTTTCACTAGTTTACTTTAAGTATGACCAGAGATTCTTAGAAAAAGAGTGAGCCCAGCTGGGGTGGCTCAGTGGTTGAGCATCAACCTATGAACCAGGAGGTCACGGTTAGATTCCGGTCAAGGACACATGCCCAGGTGGCAGGCCCGATCCCCAGTAGGGAGCGTGCAGGAGGCAGCTGATCAATGATTCTCTCTCGTCATTGATGTTTCTATCCCTCTCTCTCCCTCTCTCTGAAATCAATAAAAACATATTTTTTTTAAAAAGCAGAAACAAAGAGCGAAAAGGCCAATTTTATGACTGTTGAATCGGGAAGCCAAAGTTCAGGGACCTGCTGAGATAATTGGGTGAGTCGGTGGCCGTGGGTAAGGATCCTGTCTAGGGTTGTAGCACCATCACTGATATCGGTACCACGGGTCACTGTATCGGGTAGTCCAAGCCCATGTCACTTAAGGATCTTAGAGAAATCCAGTGTTAGATCACGGCCAGGAGCCAGAAGGATCTGGAAGGGTGAAACAGTTTAACACGAGTGCGTGACATGAACAGACAGGAAGGGTGGGTTGTCCAACAGATGCTGGCCTCACCTCTGTTTGCACCATTAGAGGCCTGTGCATGCGAAGGTCATACACAATCCCGTACACGTCCACGGAGTACTCATTCTCTATCTGGTAGATGAGACGATCGATGGCAATGAAAGTGCCCGTCCTTCCAACGCCCGCACTAGAAGGGAAGGGGAACAAACATGTCTCCGTGGGTGACCTCTGCTGGACAGCTTCCCCTCCCTGTGCATGTGTGTGCTCTCCTCCATCACCAGGCTGTGAGGGCAGAGCCCGGCATCATTAAATGTTTGCTCAACTGAAACCTCAGCACATCAGAATGCACCAGCGTGGGGCGGCGGCCCAAATCCTCAAGTTCCTTCCTTTGGAGTTAAATGCCACATATAAAACACTGTGCTAGCCCAGCTGGTGTGGCTCCGTGGTTGAGCATCGACCTATGAACCAGGAGACCATGATTTGATTCCCAGTCTGGGCACATGCCTGGGTTGCAGGCTCAATCCCCAGTGTGGGGCGTGCAGGAGGCAGCCGATCAATAATTCTCTCCGTTACCTTGGTTGCGGGAACATCCCCAGTAGGGGGCGTGCAGGAGGCAGCTGACCCATGTCTCTCTCATCGATGTTTCTCTCTCTCTCCCGTCCTCTCTGTAAAAAATCAATTAAAAAATATATATAAAAAAAAAAACACCTTGCTAGAGTTTCTTGGATCTCAAGCCCAGTCAAGTTGCCACCATAAGCTAGGATGGCAAGTTTCATCAATTTATTCCCCAGAGTGCAACACATAGTCTCCTTTCTTCTGTCTTAAATTCACCCATTCGCTTTTAAGCTCATGTCATTGTTCTAGAGGAGGGGGTGGCAAACTTCTGCAAAGGGCCAGACAGTTAATATCCTCGGCTTTGCCAGCCAGTGGCCTCTTTCTGCCACTGTGGCGTGAAAGTAACTGCAGACAATATGCCAACAAATGAGCATGGCTGTGGCCCAGTACAACTTCACAAAAATAGGCAGCAAAATAGATTGTGGTGGTAGTGCCATGGGTACATATACGTATCCCCACACTTATCAGGTTGTATATATTAAGTTACGTGCAGTTTTTTATATGTCAAAAAAATATTTTAAGTGAATAAATAAAACAAACTGGAATTATGTGTTTCAATATTGTTACATAACAAACCAATATGCTGAATGAAGAAAGCAGGTTGCAGAATGATGGATGCACAATAAAACCTGGTGAAAGTTTAAAGCTGTATGAAACCAGAGAGATGTGTACATATGCAATAAAACATGGAAGCACACAAGGGACTAATGCACATGATCTTAGGACTACATTCACCTGCATAAGGAGAATGGGATAGGAGACTGGTAGGTGGAGACTTTATATCTAGAATGCACTATTAACAAAAAGAAACACATATGGTCTCATGGCATGCTTTATAAATTGGTATTCTCCTCTATATTTTTGTAAGATTGAAATGTTTTAGAAGAAAGTATTATAAATAAGAAATACGTTAAACTACATTCTAGTTTTAAAAAAAAAATACAGACAACCTACCAGATCTGGCCCACAAGCTATTTAGTTTGCCATTCCCTGTCCCAGGATTTAGGGACTAAGTTGTGGCCCCGTATCTTAACCTTTCCTGAATCTATAAATTGAAATGCCTACTGTGTTCAATCTAGATCTTGCTTTTCAAAAGTGTCCGTACTTGTAATTGCCTTGGAAATCTGCCTCAGGTGAAGCGCCCCCTGCCTACCTGCAATGCACCAGAATTGGCGATTCGGGAGGACTCTGCTTCATGTAGTCACGGACCAGATACCGGAAGTTGATGAGCAGGTCAGTGGTGTCGGGAACCCCGTGGTCAGGCCAGGATGTGAAGTGGAATTGTCGCAGAGCGTGACTGTCACTTGTCTGCTTCTAAAAGCCAAGAAAAGAAACGAGAGGTTAGAGCTGGCCAGTGTGGCTCAGTTGCTTGAGTGTTGCCCCATGTACCAAGGGGTCCCGGTTCGGTTCCTGGTCAGGGCACATGCCCAAGTTGCAGGTTCAGTCCTCAGACAGGGCATGTATGGGAGGCAGCCAAGGAATGTTTCTCTCTCACCTCTATGTTTATTTCTCCCTTCCTCTCTCTCCAAAAATCAATGAAAACATATTTTTTTAAAAAAAAGAAGAAACTAGAGGGTAGAGCCTGAGAGAAAAGCTGCCTGGCAACATCAGAAAGGCTGTGAAACGAAGCAGTACCTGAATGCTGAGCTGGACCAAATGGCTGAACGGTGGCTTTAACCAGGAGTGGTTACAACTAGAAATTAGAATTTTATTTTGGTGCAACAGCTAATAATGTGCTTACACAAACTTCAGTATACTCATCAATTCCTCATAACATACCCAAGCCGGAGGGTTTATTATTCCACCTTTAAAAACAAGGGAGCAAAAGTTCCAAGAAGTAAAGTGATGTCCCCAACACTCGGCATAGGTGGTAGAAGTCCCTCACCCTCTGCATTTGGGTTCAGACCTCTTCCCTTTCCCACCACAGCTTCCTGCCTATAGTGCACTCACATTCACATCTACCACTCCTTAGAGCTTCCTAAAGCCCATCCCAAAGCCCACCTGGGAATGTCACTGACCTAAAATAAATGTATCGAATCCAGCTGAGACACTCGGTGCCCTCAGAGCAAGAACTGCCTCGTAATTCACATCTTCCGGAGAATTTAATAACACGGTAGGCAAATAGCAAGCACCAAGGAAATATTTAGAATTTGAGAAAGGACCTCCCCCCATCCAAAAAAAAAAATCTATGTCAACAGCAGACAGACAATAGAAAGTGAACCCTGTTACCAGTTAATTATTACACGGACGGGTTTCCTACCAGGATGGGAGCATGGGCATTGCTGATCAGAACTCCACTCAGGCTGGGCCATTCCTGTCCCTGATTCAACCGTCCTCATGAGGTCCACAGCCAGGCACTGCCAACACCGGTGTGTGTCCACATATGGACTGCACCGTGAGTGCCTACATCTGGGCTGCAGGCATTGCCACCTCCTTTATGACAGCTACCCTTTGAGGCTTTTTAAAAAACGCATATACGTTATAAACACGGTGCATTCACATTCCTCAAAATGTGGAAAACAAGGCAGAAACAGGAGAGAGTGCTGTGAAGCCCCATCACACACAAATGTAACATTCACAAACTTAACCAAAAGTCTTCACCCAAAAAAAGCCAGCCAGCCTTGACAGGCAAGAGGAGAGAAGGGAAGAGGGAAGGTCGGACTTGTCAATATGATTTCTACAGGGACACAAAGGAGCCCAGGTGAGGGGTGACAGTCAAAAGAAACTTTTCACTCTACCTGTTATGTTTCCACTTCTAAAAACGAAAATATGCATGTGCATTTTCTGTGATTAAAAAGTAAATATTTTACTAAATGCTATGCGGTATCCTAGATTGGGTCCAGGAACAGGAAAGGGCTTTAATAGAAAAAGGTGAAATCCGAATAAAATCTGAAGTTTAGTTAATAAAAATAGTATTAATAGTAACAGTAATTTTTAAATGACGTGGACAATTCCACCCACAATTCTCTTCTACAAGGGTGAACCCCAAGCAGTAAAAGCAACCAAGGATAAGCCAGTTCATTTTAAATGGGTGAAATCTATAGAAATATGTGTGACATTTTAAAGAATTCTCCACTATTATAAATTGCATTATTTATGCAGCCAACACAAGTGCATGATAAGAGTTTGGACAGCATGTCCCTGAAAGGAATAAACCATTAGCTAAGGCGAGAGCCTTTGAGACACAGCAATTAGTAAAGAGTTAATACTTAATATGACACACTGCATCCATAACTTATGGAAATCTTCAAGGATAATTCTCGTACATTTGTATCTAACCCACCAACCCCCAGCCCATAAAATTCAACACCAATGAGTCCACTTCCGGGCTTTCCTTTTATATATTATTCATAATGTGCATAAAATTTGGTCTCCTAGCATGTTCACTTAATTATGTTCATGGCAATTATCCAGTTTACATAGCTTTCATTACTAACAGCTGAATAATGACACAATGACTGGATAACCTATAGCTTAGCTCTCCATTCTCCAAAAGCTAGATATTTGCATGGTTTCCAAACCCCTGCTCCCATTACGAATAATGCTGAGATTCATTTTTATGAATAACAAGCCTTCTCCTATATTGCAGATTGATTCTTTGGAATAGATTCTCAAACTTGGAACCACCGGACCAAAGGGAAATGGACATTTTTATGCCCTTGATAATAAACCGCAAAGGCTTATGCCCATTTGCATGCCCATCAGAAGCTAATGTCGCTTCCTGAAACTGCTTCTATTTTTAAACACCCTGAACAAAAGAGAAGAGACACATAAGCTGACTTCCTAAAGTGCCTACACAATTTATTGGATTTGTTTTCACAATTTTGGGGGGTTAGGGAAGCCATGTGTACATGCTCGGGAATCCTATTAATGAAACTGCAACAGGAAATGGCTGCTCCTGGTGTCACAGTTCCTACCAACTAATACAAAAGGGCCTTGGTTTGTAACAAAAACTCTGTGAGAAGTCCGCAGGAAGTGATAAGAAAGGAGCTATGGATGCTGAGCCATTAAGGTCCATTTTATTTAAGAATAACATGAAATGCTCCTTAAGAAAGTAAGGCTACAGGGTTGCCTTAGAGTGTGTATAGATATGAATTGTTTTATTCTGTAAAGAAGAAAGCAAAAACATTTTTTGAATGCATAAAAAATACTGGTTAATATTAACCTAAAAAGTATCACCCCTGAAATTAGCATACGGTCATTTTCTAGGAGACCCGGCCATCTTGACCACCTACTTACATTCTTCACTATGAAGTCTCTGATGGTCCATTCTGGAAGAACAATCTCGGATGTCATTGCCACAGCTATGTCCCCATAGTCCTTGGCCTGCTTGGAAGGCCAGTACTCCTCACATTTGGTCTAGAATAAACGTGCATTTTTTATTTTATTTTATTGATTGATTTGAAAGAGACAGAGACAGAAATGTCAATTTGTTGTTTCACTTATTTGTGCATTCATTAGTTGATTCCTGTATGTGCCCAGACCAGAGATCAAACCCCCAACTGTGGCATATTGGTATGGTGCTCTAACCAACGGAGCCACCCGGCCAGGGCTAAAAGTGCATTTTTATACAAAGACTGAGATCACACTGTCTGCTATCACTGAAGCCTCTCAAGCGAGACCCAGATATTGACCACTGGCATCAGGGACTAAGTCCTTCCGTTGGGTTCTGTTTGACTCTTAAAATTGTGTGTGTGTTTTGATTTACAACTGTTGCCAACTCTTTTAAAATTGAAAGATTTCTCACAGGAACCCAGATTTCTGGCTTCTCTTGAAAAATCAGATCTGGCCAACACTGAGCACGCATTTCTGCATGAAAATTGAGTTAGAGCTAAGCAGCAGCTGTAACTTCTCAGGGGACGCAGTGCCACCCAGTCCCCTGTGGCCCCTACAGCAGCCCCCACAGCAGCCCCTCCATGACTGTTCACTGAACTAAACTTCGACGGCCCAGAACCATGTGCAGCTGGAAGAAATGAGACCTGCGCCCCATACCGTCACAGACACGCTAACTGCCATACAAATATAGACACCAGTAAAGACGATCGGATGAAATCATTTTAGGATCTTTGATCCTATAAATTGGTGAGCAAATGTGAACAGAAAAAAAAAATCAAAAAATGACTGCTCTTCTAGGGTGGTGAAGACCTTGGGCAAGGGGCGGGAGCGGGCTAGAAGGAGTCAATGGGGCGGGGGGACATCTATAATACTTTCAACAATAAAGATAAATTTTAAAAAGAAAAGAAATGACTGCTCTCCAAGAATATCTGCAACCCCATTTGGCAAACAACAGCACACACATACTCAACTTTCTAAGGTATGCGCTACAACTGGTGGCTTCCAAACCTGGTTGGTTACCAGATTGACTGACCTGGGAGATCTATTCAGCTTTAAAAACAGATGCCTGGATCCTACCTCCAGAAACTCCAACCCAGGCATGGAGCCTGCATTTTTCCTAAGATCCCAGTTTCTGGACCATTGCTCCAAGAAAGAACACAGAACTTGAACATACACGGACATGGAGTCGACTTCCAGCTCCATCTCTTAACCAGCTGGATTTTTGTTGCCACCTTGTGGGCAAGTTCTTAAACTCCCTGAGCTCAGTTTCCCATCTATGAAATACTGATAATACCTCACAGGGCGGTTATAGGAAAGAAATAACATATATGGAGCATCTTGTGCAGAAAATAGTCTGGCTCCCTTCCCCTTTCACCCAGAATCAGTATCATCCACTTCCCCTGAGCTAAGATGAACAAAGGTCCATCTAAAGTCATCCTCATGGTCTTTGTTCATTTAAATACATCACTTTTGTTTGTCTAACAGATATTTATAAGAATGTTCCATGTGTGAGGCCCTGGGCTGAACAGCCCATAACCTTCATGTACATTCATAATCGATGTGCTCTTGTGCGCATTAATGGGCTGTTCTCCTGATACCAGAAGGGGTTGCAAAGTTCTACCTTCTGTATCACAAGAAGATGGGAACCATCTCTCACTGTTCTTTGCTACCTTTCCCTCCTTTATGCCCAGCCCCTGCCACAGGACCTTACACAATCTTGGGCTGGGAAAATATCTGCTATATGAAAGGGAAGAAAAGAACATTAAAAGAAATGGTGTCTGCCTGGCCAGCATGGCTCAGTAGTTGAGTGTGGACCTATGAACCAGGAGGTCACAGTTCAATTCCCCGTCAGGGCACATGCCCAGGTTGCAGGTTCAAAATCCCTAGTGTGGGGTGTGCAGGAGGCAGCTGATCGATGATTCTCTCATCACTGATGTTTCTCTACTCCTTCTCCCTTTCTCTCTCTGAAATCAATAAAAATAAATAAAATGAAAAAAGAAATGATGGCAGGTTCCCACCATCCCCTAGCACAGTGCTACTCAAAGCAGGAGCATCAGCCCCTGGGAACTGGCCGAATGCAATTCTTGGGGCCCCACAGACCCTCTGAATGAGAAACTCTAAAGGTGGAACCTCCCTCCAGATGATTCTGATGTACGTTCAAGCTTGAGAACCACTGGTCTAGGGACCTGAGTCCTATCCTATTCTTCAAGAAAAAAACCTACGAGGAAAAATTCACAGAGCAACATTAGGTCCCATTCCTCGGGCACAGAATTCCTGAAGTCAGCATGTTTTCCAATTCTCCGCAGACCCATTTATGGACACGTGGGGTTTTAATACTAGCAGAAATCTTATCTTTCATGGAAACAGCCAAGGGATTCCAAGACATCACAAGGGAGAGGGGACTGCTGAGACGTATCTGGGGGAAAGGCTAAGATTTTGCATCAAGAAAAGTTTCCAGTGCTAAAAACCATGTTTGAAAATCACCAGGTTGGTCGAGTACCCGTCTCACAGACAACGCTGGTTGCTTAGAAACACGACGCCTGCACCCAACCACAGAGCTGGAGGGGAGCTGGGCCGTGAGCAGCAGCATCTTGTTCCAGGCCTGGCTATCTACCCACCTCCTGGAATTAACCAACCCCAGCAGCAGTGACTTAATGAACCGAGAGTATTAAATGTCCACAAATGAAGGTAATAATAAAATAGGTTTTTAAAGGGTTTTTTTTTACTCTGTAGTTTTATTCTATGTTATTTTAAATAAGATTATTTTTTAACTTTTCACTTGAAAATATAAAGACAGAAACAAGTTTCTAAGACTAGAGATGCTAATGTTTGGTGAAGTATGTGTGTTTTTAAAGACAAATGGAAAAGAATTAAAAAGATAAATGGTGTTTAAGATACTTAACCTTCCACAGTAAAAAAAAAAAAAAAAGAATAAATTTAATGATATATAATTTTTAAAAGATGCTTACCCTTCCCTGTTCAACACATTTGGTCAGCATGACAATGGCATATACATTTTTCTCCCAAACCATACGCCAAAAATCTTTCAAAGTGTTGGGTAAAGGTCCTTGTGTGGCAATGAAATCTTTCTTGGAATGGTAGCCCTAGAAACGGAAAGCCACACATATTCAATGTCAAAGGAACAGAAAGGGGAGCTCTGAAGGTCACCCCAACAAGCCAGTGCCCTGAGGACCTCTCCCCACTTACAGGCATGTAGTTGGCATTGATGTAGTCGTCGGCTGAATGGGTCTGGACTTTCTCTCTGACACGGGAAATATCATCTGCGGGTTTAAAAGGAAAAACGGTCCTCGTGAGAAGCAAACATTTGAGGAGAGAGACATACAAGAGAGGAAAAGAGGTACAAGGTGGCACAGGGGCCCTGTCACCCCTCGGGGGGACACAGGGTAGCATTTACACATGCGGCCACATTTAATCCTCACAGTCCCCCTACGTCACCATGGCACAGAGGGGCTACGTGGCAGTCAGTGGCAGAATCAAGGATCGAATCCAGGCAGCCTGGCACCAGGGCCCCAGCTCTCAACCAGGCCACCCCACCTTCTCAGACGACACAATCCACCGCTGTGAGCATCCTTGGGTGAGAGCCACGAGCCAGGTAACACACTCAGCAATTTACCTTTTCCTCAAAACCTACAGCCCAGCCGGTATGGCTCAGTGATTGAGCATCCACCCAGGAACCAAGAGGTCACAGGATCCATTCCCTGTCAGGCCACATGCCTGGGTTGCAGGCTCGATCCCCAGTAGGGGGTGTGCAGGAGACAGCCGACCAGTGATGTTTCTCTCTCATCGATGTTTCTATCTCTCTATCCCTCTCCCTTCATCTCTGAAATCAATAAATATGTATTTAAAAAACAAAGACAGACTGACCTCGCCCAAGCCTGGTCCTGCCACAAGTCACTTAGCTACTCTGTGCCTCATTTTCCCCATTTGCAAAATAAATATCCCACTACCTATTTTATAAGGTTGTCGTGAGGACTGGATTCAATGGAAGACGCCGGAATACAAGGCTTAGCACAGAGCAGGTGACTAATGAACGGTTGTGGAAGTGGCTAGTTGGTATTTTGATTCCCCTTCCTTCCACTGCTAAGCAGCGATGGCCAAGGACAGGAAAAACAGGAAGGCCATGTGGGGAAAAAAACAACTTACAGGGCAGAACATTATTATAGCGGTTCTTCCCTCTATTCTCAGCCAGTTCAGCTGCATATTTAGGTTGATTAATTCCAACAAGCTTCAGATCCTGAAAATAAAACACATAAGTTGTCCATTGAGTTAGTGTTCAAATATAGTTAACAGCCCTCTAGCTTGAATTCCCAGTTTCTGTATCTCTGCATAACCTTTAGGTATCAACACTAACGAGAATCAAAGGTCCATCTACAAGTAAGTCACGGGTGGGGAACCTTTTTTCTGCAAAGGGCCATTTGGATATTTATAACATCGTTCACAGGCCATACGAAATTACCAACTTAAACATTAGCCTGCTATATTGGTCAAACATGTAATTAACTCACCCCTAATGCCTTGGCAGGGCCAGACCAAATGATTTCATGGGCCGTATAAGGAGGATGGACGTTCCCAACCCTGATCTAAGTGCTCACAGGCCACATGGCAGCAGTGTGACCCCGGGGGAAACACAAGAGCTGCTGTCCCCTCCCAGCTGGCCGCCTCTTACCCGGAGCTTCACCATAAAACGAAAATGGGCAGTTTTACAACTTTCAGGGAAAACGAAGCAATAGAAAGCACAATATTTACAACCACATACTTCATATTCTTCTGCAAACCCACAGTTGGAGTCAGCTTGCTGTTTCTTAAAGTAAGTCTCAAAATTCTCCACTCTGACTAGCTTGGATCTAAGAAAACAAAACAACGTATTAGGACGTTATACGTTCAACCAAGTCTAAAATAGAAAAATGCGAGTTATTTTTTAAAAAGCCAAGAGCTTACTCACTTTTTAGGTCTTCACCATAGAAAGGGAAAGAAAAAAAAATAGGCAATTAGAAAAAAATGACTCAACCAACCATGCCTCTGGAGGTGACAGTAAACAGCTTCCCAAAAGGAGAAAATCCATAGTATACTTTTCTGGAGGGAGGGAGTGTTGGTGGAGGGGTCAGTGGCATGTTATTTACAAAACTCAGAAACGTGCATTCGGGAATTCAACTTCTAGGCCCCGTGACGTAACTGTTCAGCTTTGTAACTCTGAGCACATTCTCTGCTCCTAGATCTTAATAGCCTATTTTTTAATCGCAAAATATCTATTTATTTGTGGAAGTGTTGGTAGAATGTCGTACATAGGGTCCTACTTGCCATAGTGGCCATGGCAAGAAGCTAGTGCAGGAGAGCGACCCCCCACAGATTCCTCGCAGAATAACAAAGCCAGCAAGAGCTTCTGGACGCTCCTGGCGAAATGTGTCAATCAGGAAAAGGGACAGCAGTTTCCATCAAAAATTGTCTAGACCGTTACTGAACGGATGGGGGATGGGACGTCTTAAAATAAAGCTCATAACACTAGAGACTTACTTAATCTGCGAAAAGGACACTTCATTGCTCTTTGCATCTTTCCTGTTTTAAAAGGGAAAAAAAACAAACATTAGACAAGAAAAAAAAGGTTAATTCTGTGGTTTTTCCCTTTCATGTATCTATGAAATGCCTTTCCCTGGGCATTAATCCATATACGACACCAAGCTTAACGGCCTAAGCAACCAATGCTGACTGCACAGACCTGAGGAGATGCTCTCTGCACCATCTCAAAGTGTGGACGGCTCCTCCTCAGCGGCTTTGAGGAAACCCCTGGCATAAATAGGTATCAGCAGCATTACCTTACTTTAAAGTGAGACTCGCTGTTTCATACTCTGCTTTTATAAAGCCTTTCTGATCCGTTAATAAAATAAACCAGAAACTACAGCCAGCACAGGGAAGGTAGTGGGGCGCCTGCTGCTCTCCTGCACTCTTGGCTAAGCCCCATATGGAAGAGAACACTTTCTGGAAGAGAATTTGGCTCTAGTATCAAAATCAAAAACATGTATACCCCCTGACTCAGCTGCTGCCCGCTTGGAATTTAAGGAAATAATCATGAATGTGCCCAAAGGTTTAGGCACAAGGATAAATAACTGCGGCAAAGAAAAAAAATTAGGAAATTGGTTAAACAATATCCACAGAGCTGAATACGCTGTCGCCATTTAAAGTGAAGAAGAAATGAAGTTACCCACGTCTTAAAGTGAATAAAGCAGGCTGGAAAACAATATGTATCACATGGTTCCACTTGTGTGTATGCATGTACGACTTTGTGTGAGTTTTGTAATTACATCCATGTTAAGGGTCGTTTCATATGCTACAATTATGGATTATCTATTTCCTTTGCTCTTCTTTCGCTTTGATTCTTGGTTTTTTGACACAGCAGGTATCACTTTTATTTTAACAAGACACAATAAAGCTGGTTGGGGCCCCTCCCTTGCAAAAAACAAAAAAAGTATTAGAATCTAATGCAAAACACTGAACGGTGAGCACTGCCTATCAACTCAATAGGCCAAGGTGGTGGAGGAGAACCTGTGAGGCCCCACTAGAAACCCTGGGCCGGAGGGAAGTCCTTTGGCCTGATGACAGCGATGCATCCCGGCTGAGATGCAGGCGTCACACAGCACACAGCCAGGCAAGAGGGTACGCCAGAGCGAAGACCAGCTTCACGTCTGTCTCCGCACTTCCGACACTCAGCTCCTCCCTGCCATGGGGCCTGCAAGACCTGCCTCGAGTGAGAATTCGAGGGAAGCACAAACGCAGGCACCCGGTAAGCACTCAAAACGGAGCCATTTAACCCCCTCAAACAGTAGTTGTACAGATGCTGGTCATAGCACACCAGGCGCAAGCACTGGGCAAAGCACTTTGTTTATTTAATGCTCTTCAGCATCATGAGTTAGACACTGTTTCCCCCGCCCCGCACCCTTCACACACGAGGACAATAATGCTGAGCCAGAGACAGGGCCCGTGTCCAAAGTTAGCTAACTCTAAACGGAAATCTCTTAACACCTGGAAACCGGTTTGTGAACTAGAACGCACTGTTTAAAAGGAGCGACCTGCCCTAACCAGTTTGGCTCAGTGGATAGAGCGTCGGCCTGCGGACTGAAGGGTCCCAGGTTCGATTCCAGTCAAGGGCATGTACCTTGGTTGCGGGCACATACCCAGTAGGGGGTGTGCAGGAGACAGCTGATGGATGTTTCTCTCTCATTGATGTTTCTAACTCTCTATCCCTCTCCCTTCCTCTCTGTAAAAAATCAATAAAATATATTTTAAATAAATAATAAGTAAATAAAAGGAGCGACCTACACGCAGTGTTTACCCACGGCCTGACGTCAGGGCTGGGATCGGCTTTAAAGTCCCCCAGCTCGGGGTGGAGATGAACTAAGACTATTCATACAATCGAGACTGTGGAGAAGGGGGCCCTGGGGCTCGAGACACCATTCCCTCCGATTGTGTAACAGTGAAATTGCCCACAATAAAAAGCTGTCTTCAAAACATAGTCCATTATTATTAATGCAAGCAACAGTCACCTTTTCTTTTTCCAGAAGATGAACCCTCCAACAGCCACAATCACCACGGCACCGAAGATACATCCGAACACAGCTCCACAGATGACACCTGGGAGAAGTCCAAAGGGGAGGCACCTTCAGGAGATGCTCCCCAGCCACCAGGTGTGAGTGCGTGTGCGTGTGTGTGTGACATACACAAGGTTCAATACCTTTGGGCCTAAAACTAGTCTAGGCATTTGGGTTACTGGTCCCCAGCTCACCACTAATTGGAGGGCCTCGGAAACTCACTGCTGTGTCCCCAGGTCTCCAGGTCTGTTTCCCTGGCAGCCAATTTAGGGAACTGGGCTAGCGCAGTGATTCTCAGGTTCTAACCCACGGATTTCTTTCTTCAAGTGAAATTGCACGCAGAAGCCCAACCACTCGAGTTGAGGTAGCGGTGGGAGTGGGGAGGGTCTTGGGGCTCGGCCCTGTCTGGTGAGGCAACACTGGCACACTTCTCACCTGCTGAGACTAACAACCACGGTGAGCAGAGGTGCCGACAGCACTGCTCTCAGGGGACGTGAACCCACCTACCCGCTGGGAGACTCCCAGCACCTCGCTCCTGGGGCAGGAATTCTTTCCTGTAGTGAGCAACTACCAAGTGTGAAAACCAGACAAACTCACCAGCCAGTGGGTCCCTCTGACTCTGGCCTGGAGGGAGGCGG